>NC_092189.1:3708332-4008332 GCF_043641665.1 Enoplosus armatus
TTTTTAAAACTCACACACACACAACAGACGTATTGGGGGTGCGTATTTGTTGCATACATGCTGCGTTTTGTTAGTGTTTTAGCCCACATTTCAACACTTTTTAACAGCATTTAACAACACAAAGCGTGCTTTTATGTGTGTGCGTTTCGTATTTCCTGGGGAGCTTAAGAGCAATAAACGTCTCTGCTTCGGCGTTTTCTTGGTTAAAGCTGCGATAATATCAAGTTGAGAGGCTGCAGTTACACTCTCATTGGGGAAACACACGAATTCCTTCTCTGTCAGCGGCGCTTATTGCAGAGGCAGCCGCGTATCCGATGCACCAAGAATGAAGTCAATCAGTCAGTTATTGGTGATCCAACCATTATTTCATGCACAGTTACACATGCAGCGACAGCCGCGGAAGCGCGACGAAAGACAATTATCGGTTCATAGATGCACATATTAAGCACATTTCATGAAATACGAGAGAAGTAAATCAGAGGGGGTTACCGAGATATAAAGATGAAAATAACCGACTTTTCCCCCCATGATTTTTAAATCAAAGGGTCCACGCAGGTTCACTTGACAGAAATGATCGAAACGGAGAGACTGACACGGAGTGAGGGGATAATACGCGGTGAGTCGCTCCCCTCGCCGCATTCATTTAGTTATGCAGACGCGTGCACAGGATGCAAAGGCACGCCTGAGAAACAGAGTGGGAGGGGTCGGAGGAAAACGGAGAGATAATTGGAACAAATATATTCAGAGAAAATCAGTTCGTGTTCACATTATGTGAGCAAAGTGAGGAGCACTTTTTAAATTCTTCACTGAAGCATTTCGCTACAGAGTAGGGAGGAAAGGAATAAGGCACGCCGCATCGGGGGCTGTTGTCGTGTGAGATTTTATATTTTATATTTGACTTCAGTTTGGTTTCAGCCTTTGTTGTAATGTTTTACCCCAAAATGCCCAATAAACTTACCATAAAACGTCTTTACAGTTAGCTGCTGTCGTTTTGGGCACAGCATTATGGGTATAGCACACAACGTAATATGTCATTGACAGTAACTCGAAAGCTTGGAATCGGTCCTGCAGTTACATGACGTAAATGTGCTGCCCATGTAAAGATTTGTTTTCTCCAATTAGATATCGGACGACAAATCAGGATTTCAGAAACCTTTTTTTTTTTGCTTCTTCACTTTGGTCCCCGGTGACGCTTTCTCCGCTTTCCCCCCCGGGCCGTAATGCGGCTGACGTCATCCCGCGCAGAGAGGGCTTTCACTTGTGACTTCAGTGTTGTGACAAGTCTTTTTGCAGGACGTCTGCAAATTCTCAAAAGGTTTTCACTCTCTGGAAGACTACGGCGCCTGTTTGAGAATCCGAGTGGGGTTTTTTTTTTGTTTTTTTCTGCGAATCCCCGTAGACGGCGCTTCTTCAGTTTTTTTTTTTTCCTGCTGTGACTTCTGATAGAAGTTGTTTCTCCACCTTCCTTCCTTCCGTGCGTTCCGGTATTTATTTTCTGATGTCTGCAGTCGAGGCTTCGTGGTTGACGAATTTTATGGAGTGTACTCTGCCTGCCCTGGTCAAATTTTTAATTTTAGAGCGAGAAGATGTGCTCTGAGTTGTGCTCTCAAAACTTCCACTGTGTTTGTCAGCTCGTTTTCTGTCACTCTTCTCGATTTCTTTGTGTGGTCTCTTTGTTATTTTTCTCTCCCCTGCTTCTTGTTGCTTGTAAAAAATTAAATAAGTAATCAGAGCCTGAATTAGCAGTCACAGAACCTCTATCCTTGAATAAGTGTGTCGGTTAGTTCTCTTTATCTGACCCTGAAGACCGTGGCTGCTGCCCCCTCTGTGGGACTGAATCTGGACTCTGAGGAAGGGTGAAAAAGCTCTTTAACTGAAGCTCTCGAAATGTAATTGTTTATAGTAAAACATTCTTATCAAATCTTTTTCCAACCTCCCTCAAAACTTGTATGAAACCCACGGATTGTGATTTTAATCATGATAAATAACAATAACTTGCATTTACATCGTGTCTTTCAGGAAACCCAAGGACGACCTCACATATAGGAGGCAGACAAAACAAATGCCTCACCTGAGGACGTTCCTCAGGGGCCGAGAGAGGTCGTCGAATGACAGAATAAACACCGGCTAAAACTCTGTGTTAGCAAAACATAACTTATTGCCCACGGGCGATTTTTTACATTTTTCCCCCCTCAAAATGCATCTGTATTCAACTCCACAATGAACCTCTCCAGCTGGGAAAAAAAAAAAATGCTTGTGTGGAAATAGTTGTTTTTAAAGATTCCACCGCATGAAAGAACCATCAAAATGTTTATTCACTTATTTACATTGAGGGAGCACTAAACGATCATCAAACTTTATTCGGCCACGATAGATTGTATCACCAACGAGAAGGAAAATCAAAACTGCCGCTGACTGCTGCTCAAAATGTCTCGGGGAGGTCACTGAGAGTCTGCGGGCTCAGAAATGGTTATGATGATCACCAAGTACGATGATGTGAAACCACAGATGTGAAGAAATGCAGTCTCCAGTAGGGAGATACCACACATAGGAGGGGTTTTGAATAAGCCCACAGCCTTGATGCTGCAGGTCTTACTCTTTTGGAACACTGCTGTTTGCTAAGGCTATGATAGCATTGCTGTTTTGAGTGGCAGGCACTCGGATGTTTCCACAAGGGTAAAAAAAAAAAAAGAAAAAAAAAAAGGGTACTGTTATATACACGGAACGTGGAAATGTTAAATATCTAAACCTAGAAGTTGTTTCAGTAGTTATTTACAGTAGTTACAGCTTTTTACATCTTCAATTCATAGATCATATGTGCACCAGAAGTGGCTTTAAAGCGGCACTGTTTCTTTTTTTTTTTTGGGTCACTTGAGCCATCGTTATTTTATATTATTGTTTATAAAAACGTGATGAGTGCGGCTTTAAAGTCAGCTGAAAACTACAATTAAAGCCGTAGTTTAGTTTGTCTTGCATTGAAAAAAAAACCATATCTTCAGAGCACAGTAGATCAATGTTTATACTTTGCTTCATACAAATAGAACTGACATTTCGTTCCCCACCGTAACGGAGCCCTTAAACATTGAAATGTGACATTCCAGATGAAGATGCACCGATATGTGCAGCGTTTCCAAAGCCTCCTCGTGACATGTAACCTTCGCCTTGTCCCTGGGGTGAGTCAAATGGACTTCAAAAAGTGTCACCGTCACTCAAATCTGATCAAGCCACGCCCAGTCCTGATGAAGCACAGAAGCTGCGTTTTTAGCCCCCCCCCCCACTAGCAAAGATTTATTCTTAGCAGGAAGTACAAAGTTGCCATGAAGTCAGTAGTGTGGTCTACAACCAGTGCACCTTTTCTGCCTATATTTGTCAACATTTGGCAAATTGGCGCCATTTAAAAGGACGCTGAATTAGCTATTAGCAGTTTGCAATGTAACCACGGATGTACAGAACAAGTATCACTGGATTACTTTGATACTGAATAAAACTTTACAACTCCACACAGTCACAGTGTGAGATTACCCATACATCAGCCAAAACGTTTCCAAACCTTGGACTGAATGTAGTGATATCTGCTTAACCCCACACCCAAGAACATTTGACATTTGAGGAGACTCATGCTTCTTTTCTCAACAGAGCGGTTCCTGCAGCCCTTAAACATTCAAATATGACAATTATAGTGGGGTTTTTTTTTTTTAGACAAAACCTATGCGCAATATTCTCCCTTTCAGCATTGCTAAGGGCCCCATGTGACCTAGCAGCCTAACCTTGTCCCTGCGGTCCAGCCAAAACGGCCAAGAAGAAAGAGAGACTTTGACAAAGAGACAGAAAGAGGCACGAGGCTGAGAGAACAGGAATAAAGTATGGAAATTAATTCAATTTCCTGCTGAGTTGTTGTATATTCCTACGCTGTCTCTCTAGTCATCCTTATTCCAGTTGGCCATTATCCATCTACTTTCCATGTCTGTTCTGTCTCTCTGCCAATGAGAAGGCAATTCCATATGGGGCATAAATGTACATGTCAAAGACCATTAGTTAGTGGTTCCGAATGAAGTATTAGTTATTGAAACAAGCGAGGATGCAATTAATTACAACACCGTGAGGGCGTTTAAGTCATTCATTAAATATCTATTGTCAGATTCTATACAATGTATTTCAGGTGTCTCCCGCAATTAAGTGCTAAAAATATATTGACCGCCATGTAATTCATTTCCAGTTGCATGTGGTTTTCAAATTGAGACGGAAGGTTAAATGTTGAGTGATGTGTCAAGTGCACAGGCTCTGCCCTTTCTCAGATTCAGTCGCTGAGGCGGATTTAACCCCCGAATGATTTCTTCAGCCTGTTAAACACCTTGTTTGTTGAGGGCCCCATCTGCCTTTCGAGCGAATCTGCCCAGATGGAGGCGGATCAAAGCTGCCGGTGTCCAGCGGAGGACTTACGGAAGGATTGTTTGTGCACAGCTGGACGGGTCCTGCAGAGAGACGATAGCTGTTTTGAATGTGCTGAGGTAGACGGCGGCTCGAGGCCGCCACCGACCTGGGATGTTGAGTAAAGATAGCCCACAGCCTGGTGTGAGGGCCATAGAGTTCTGGCCTGGAGATGCTATCATGCCTGGAGGGGAGAGCTACAGGAGGTTGAAATAGTGCTGTGTTCTGAGAATGAACATTCAAGCTGCTAGTTGCCCTTTTCACATTTTCAGAAAATACACCGTTGTGATGGCTAGAATGTGTGTTAGACATGGTCCTCACAGCACAGCTGGATGGTGGTTGGGACCTTTGCCTTTGGTTGACAGTGGGGGAAAAAAGATGAGCAGCCCTGGCAGTCGTGGACAGTGTGTGAATTTACGATTTGAGCAGCCCCAAAATGTGGTGTTTTGCCCCTCTTGTTGCTTTGTTATCATGTATCATGTATCACAAAGTACTGCTAACTCAGTGATACTTGTACTTTTTACTTGCTACACACCTGCAGATTCAGCAGTGGACGTAAAGCAATGTTGGTTTTGGAAATGCTCACAAAGAGACTAATAATAATAATAATAATAATAATGAACAATAATGTTAACATGTAGCATAACTAGCAATGACGTCTCACAAATCTTTTTGAAGTTTTGTTCAGTCTTGACTCCAAGTTACACAGATGTGGCGTCACCTCACAGATTATGCGAGGACAAACTTTTAATTGGCACAACCTGAAACAATTGTTGAAATGTTTCAATGTGGTTTTAATGAGCTCCAGCGTGCCCTGCATGAACTTTCATGCCGTGTTGGTGGAGCCTTCCTTCATTTAGTGACGATTGGAAGCGCGAGGCTGACCTTTCCCCCTGGCAGACTGAGCCTCGTGATGTGAAGTCGGGGTCAGCCAGGTCGGTTTAGGGAGCGGGGGGGGGGGGGGGGGACACAGACTCTCAGAGTCTCCTTGCTGACATGTTTAACATATGAAAATAATCTGCTTTGAATCGTATTTCCGTCTTATTTGGATGTATTGGTTGGTCTCAAGTCATTTCAAATACGTTCATTTGTTTACTTCACAAACAAGTTCAGTGACTTCCTGGTTAGCTCAGCGTTTTTTGCATGCGATTCACCTGCATTTAAGAATGTGGCAGAGGCAGCGACAGCATCTGGGGGGGAGGGGGAGAGAGAGAGCGCAGATATAAGGACTCAAGTGTATCGGCCACAGAAAAGTTAGTCATGTGTGCAGGCCCCGATCGGATCTGGCTGAAGTGGTTCCTAGCGTGGATTCCGGTACTGGACCTGTTTAAGATGCCTGCTTCGGACGAGATTGGAGTTCCCGGAGGAGGATCCATAATATAATAGAGGGCTTACACTGTGGTGTAAATTGAGAACGTGGCCCTCCATTACATTCTGGGTCCTCCCTCAGGGAAGTCATTAGGTATGCGTTGAGGTTAATTGGCAGGTTACCGTACAACAAAGATAAATAAGGCCGAGAGTCTACAGCCATGCTCGCGAACATTCTCACAGCGACGCTGCTAACATGCTGCTGTTTAATCAGGTGTTGTGTTTGCCATGTTAGTTTGGTGTCAGTATGCTGACATTTACTAATTAGCCCCAAAGGCAAAGCACATCTGAGGCTGATGGGAATGTCAGTCATTTTGTGGGTATTTGGTCATCAACCAAAGAAATGGACAAACTTGTCACGAGTGTTGGGGCATCGTCACGATTGCTGGAGCAACTCCGGACTCACGGGCGGAGCTCCAGCCTCGTGCAGACAGTGCTGTTGACTCTGATTCACTGCGGCAGTCCTGTCTTTCCTCAATGCCAACTGCTAACAGCAGCTACAGACAGCTGCTGGCTGAGAGTCTGAGGAGCAGCAGCAGCAGCAGCAGCCCATTTCTGATCCCGAGCCAATCAAATCAAACCCAAATGATGGCTCTGAATCAAACAGGCCTTCGATTTGGTTGCCTGTTATGCTGCCCTGCACAAAGTGGTATCGTCGAACCCCGTTTTCCTTGTTCTCCTGGACGGATAACTTGCGCGGAAATTTCCTTTTTTGACGTTGAGGTCTTCATTCCAGTTCGAGTGAGTTCTCATCCTCTCTAAGGAACAAACTGCCCAGCACTTTCAACTGTCTGCACTGGGTGGTCCACAGGCAGCTCACTGCCTCAAGTGTCAGCCTGCTCTTACAGTAAAGGCTGTCAGCACTGGGGAGCTCGACCTGGTTGATGCAGGTCTCTCTGGAAAAATTGTTTCTGACCTTTCACGACCTCATAATAACCTCTTTAAAAGGTCTGACCCAAGAATGTTAAAATCTCGTTGATGCTAGCTTTTTTTTTGCTAACTTGCTTCGACCTGTGTTTTCTGTGTACTTAACCTTAAATCTTATGGCAAACAAAAGGGCACCATCGTCCTTCTTATCAACGCTACCACTACTTTTCAGAAACAGAAGCTCATCATCTCTTCATCAGTCACAGCTTCCGCCCTTTTATTGTGTACGGTTCAGTCAATTCAGTCTGGATCCCTTTTGCGTATCCCTTGTCGGTGGTTTGAGTGCTTCAAAAGACCTGTGAGGATTAGGCAATTTCAACTATGGATTTTATAAACGCTGGCAGTATTTGAGGCACAATCTTTCTGCACAAGAAGATAACATGAAGAGGTGGAGAAAAAAAAAAGCAGACTTCGGAACATCTGTAGTAGTGAAGATCGGCCAAGTGTTTTCTGGTCATTTGTGTCCGTTTGAGAACATAACCGCAACAAATCACAGCGCATACGTTTTCTCTCGCTCACTCGTTTGTTCCCTGGATCACTGCTGCCTCTCTCTCCCTTGTTCGCTGGAGCTCTCGATTCGTTTTCTCTCTTTTTAGGCGAGTTGGGAAGCCAGGAGAAGTTTTCACTGACATAGCGAGAAATGTCTGTCTGTTTGCTTGCTGTGTGAATGAAGCTGTAGCAGAGTGTGACGCTCAACACTGCAAACTATACCCCCCCCCGCCCCAGTTTCCCGGGCTGTCAGAAAGAACTGCCTCCAGAGTGGAGACGTATTTTTTTGTGGCACGAGGAGCTACAGCTGAGAAATGAAAATTAGATTCTGGTTCCTCCGAGTTCCTGAAATGGTTCCTTGGGCCCTGAAAAGATTCCTGTGATGGAAATCAGCTGAACTTCTCTTTCCTCCGTGATTGCCAGACGAGACTTGTTTTCCCAGCCCAAATAAAATGCATCACATATGGTTTCTAGTTCAAGGGAGACAACTGAAAAGTGAAGTATTTTAAATGTTAATGAGGTCTTTGTTTTGTGTCGTGCTTGCATTAAATCTGCAATACGTTTTTTTCGTTTGGCCACTTGTTGGGCAGTGGAAGCAAGTTGTGAACAGTTGCTTATTTACATATCCAGCAGTTACAGAACAACGTTATCGTTCATTTGGAGTCGTGTTTTTCTGGACACCTGGTGAGCGTAAATCCAATATTCACTCCCTTTAAGCTCCGTTTTTGGTCTCTACCGGCTCCTTTAGCTGCTAAGTGCTCCACTCTGTTCACCGGCGAGTCCTTAACTGAGCAGGGAGTACATAATATTGATAATAATAATAAAAACAATAACAATAATACAATGAACATGTACTTTTACTGAGGTAAAAGTAACAATCCAATTTTACTTGAGTGGAAGTACAAAAGTATCAGCAGCAAAAATGAACTTAAAGTACCAAAAGTAAAAGCAATCATTATGCAGAGTGACTGATGCGATACAATATTTGCCTCAAGCAGTGAAGTTGTGGGCCGAACAGCTAAACAACAAGCTGAAGCTCACTTTAAAGCTCCGTGAAGCCGAGGGGCGCCGCAGACTCAGGCGATATAACTACTCTGCAGGGCTCATCACCACGAGTGACCTCTTTTTCACGCTCTCGCGCTGTCACGTTGTCATTCGGTCCATTATTATTCTCAAAATATCAACCGCGGGTCACGTCCGGAAGACGGAGGGATCTGGTTGGCAGCAATGCAGAGAGCCGCACGGGCAAAAGGAGAAAGAGGCGAGCAACAAAACATCGACAACGAAGACGTCGCCACTGGTCCCGAGCATCTGTGTGATGCTCTAAACAGGTTGCTGTTTTCTTTTGCAGTTTAGCCTCATTTGCAGTCATCAGTTTAGCATGAATTAAACAGCTGCGTGCGTCTACCACTTATTCTTGTAAATGAGAAGGTTGCATTAGCATAGCAGATGGCTTGATACTTAGGGTGAATACACTTAAGGAGCAGCGATCTCGAGCTCCTCGTCTCTTTATCGCTTATTGCTCTGTCCCTCTCTCTCTGCCTACATCCTTTACAGTTAAAATGTTTCCCAGCACGCAGATGATTTTGTCCCCCCGCCCTCCCCCGCAAACCAAAATGTTCTGACACCTTTTTTCACACTTCGATCAAATGCTTTCCACATCCTGCGACAAGACGCTCTTTTATCGCAAGGTTATATCAAAGTTCCAATCAAGCCGGTTGGGGTGGCGACGTTTAGAATCCCTCTCTCCGTGTGATTGGCAGTAAAAGGAAAAAAGAAAGAAAAGGTGTCATAAAATTCATCCCACCGAACGTCTTTGCCTGATGGTTTGGATGTATTACTCATTTGTATCGTTTGTGTACAACCCGGTCTAATCATCCAGAAAGGGTCCCAAATGCAATTTAAAGTGTTCCAAATAAATGTTTTATCAGCTCTGGGATTCTGGGATGCTGTTCATTTTGATTCCTAATGTTACTTCATCTTGTAATAGTTTCATCTTTCAAAATTGAAAAGTAAACCTCCCGCCCCGTCTGTTCCCCCAGTCAGGGGGTATCTCGTAAATCCATTATTGATAAGCATGTTCCGATCGAAGCTGCGCACCGGCGCTTGTTTTCCTGTCATATTGCATAATGCTGAGGTATTAACACAACCGTGGCCCTTCTTTGAGAACACACACTGAGGTTTGGATTTTATGGGTTTTCGTCCCATCCAATTACACTCTAACAGCCTGACATTCGCAGATGCAAATTAGTCTGGAAGCTCTCGGTTCATTTTCAACTTCCGAGGGACGTTGTCAACGGGCGCAGACCAAAATGTAGCGGTAGGCTGCTAGGCTAGGTAGCTAGTGACAACATCCAATTCATATGGCTTCTAGTTCAACACAATACACAGACGTTTGGCACGACACGACTGAGAAGCCAACTGCCGTCCGGTTTAATATTATAGCAGATTCAGAGCGTTCCAGGTCAGCGGCAGCCATCTTGGTTGTTTACGAAAAAATGCCTCAACGGCGCTGAAGCCCGCCCCCCCCTCCCCCATATTAGATTGGCCTGACCCAGATGGAAATCTGTCTGAACGGGAGCGGGGCCAGACGCATCTGCCAGAGCAAATGGTTCATCAATCTGATCTTCCAAAACACACATTTCGGGCTCAGCAGAAAGGTGTGTAAAGGGTTTAGGGTTAATATTTAGCTCATTGGAAAATGTCTTCATCGTCGTTTGATTGCTCAGTTGTTGAGGTGCTCTTTCTTACTGTCATAAGGCATTTAATGTAACAGCCTCCTCTAAAAGGCCCTGAGCAGCAGTTATGTTGCATTCACACTGATGAATACCATCTGTATTTAAACAACTTTTGCGAATGGTGACGCTAAATGGGACCTATGCTACAGGATCCCTTGTATTCTGGCTGTGGTTGTGGCCACTAGGAGGCTGCCATTTGTAACGGTGCATCTCTGTTGGCGGCAATGTATGCAAGTCAATGAATGTCACAGCTGGTGATTTGCATTTTAACCCAGTCTCATGCCTCTGTGTTATGAATTTTTGGCCACCATTGGTCAAAATGACACTAAGGTGTGTGTGTGTGTGTGTGTGTGAGCATTATAATGATAATAATAATAATAACTGTTAACCCGATTCTTTTGTTGGAAGCCCAAGAACAAACTGGAGCAATGTTCAGTTCCCAGATGTAAACTTTATTTCGGTCACAGGTAAAGTAAATGCAGCGCTGGGCTCGGAGTGACAGAGCTCTCGCAGGATCTCAGTCAGAAGGAGCCCCGATGTCCGAAAATGATTCACATTTATCTTCTCGGGCCGGGCCTGCCCCGTACAGAGGTTGGACTTAATAAATCATGTGTGGATGTTGGTGGTACGGCGTAAATCTAACTGATAAAATAGAGGAGTTTCAGCCATCTCCTGGTATGAAAACCACTTCTAACCAGTCATGTTATCTTCAAGGACGTACATTGTGCTCAGTAGAAAAGTGCAAAACAGGATCATAGGTTCAGTGGAGAAATACAGAATCAGAATACATGATAGCTCGAAACATAGCCAATTATAACATAATAATTCAAGGTATTATGTCTAAGGCATGCATGTGTTGAGATTATAGACCCATGGCAAACTCTGACTTCACACACACACACACACACACAAAGGGACCTGCATGACCAGTTGAGCAAATATCACACATGAGTGCACATATGCGCGCAATGGCACTCGCACATAAATATGAAGGGCAGCAGCCAGCCAAATGAGTAAATATCACAAACATGCACGCAGAAGTATACACCTCCGCATTCACACACACACACACACACACACACACACACACAGCCGGCCATGCCAGATGAGTAAATATCAGCTGTGAAAAGAATATTCCTAACAGGCAGGAGGCCACAAACAGCTGAAGGGATGAGCTCCACAGGGTCCAAATAGGCCCCCCCAGCACCCACCAAGATGCTACAAAATCCATTTGTGGGCTTAAATCAAGGGATGAGTGGACAGGAAAAACACATCAGACCTCTGAATGCTGCAAAAACAGTAAACATAGCTCTATGCAGATATTTGTACTTACTCATAGTAGAAAAAGCACAGGTGGCTGGTTTTAATTTATAACAGTTTCAATCATTTTATCACCACTATTTATTTATTGACTTACATAAGCGTCTAGCTCAGGTTGGGCAGACCTGAGGGACGTGAAGCGCTTTAAGATCATCTTTGTTTATGTTCCTACATTCCGAATTGTTTTGGATCAATATGTTTTGTGTGTTTACTTTGTAAAATGTGCTGAAAACGCAAAAGCCGGTGGACCGTTTCTGTGGCGGAGTTCAAAGGGTTGAATTAGTGGGCTGCGTTCGAGAGCTGCAATCAGACAGTGAGTCAGAGAGCAGCACAGGCAGAAACACATCAGAGACACAGAGGCACTTTTGGATATTGTTGAGGTCCGACACGATGCTGACGTTGCAGCACAGATCAAACCAGTGTTGTTCAATAACATAAATGCAAAAAGGTCCTGAAATATATAAAAGTGTTTTTTTTTTGTTTTTTTATTTCTCAGTTGACTTCAAGCATTAAAAACAAGCAAATGGAGCATCTGGTTTGATACAAAATGCTTCCCAATTCTCAGCAACAGCAAAAGTCATTTCAGTCAATAGTTGGTGCAAGACGTTATAAGCCGATGTGCAGAATCCAAACAGGCCGGAATCCCGATGAGGCTGACATGCTGTACACTCCACAAGGAGACCCTCCTCCTCACTCGAGTGTGTCACCTAATTGAACTTTAGCTGCACGAGAGGCATGAAGCTGGATCTCATTAAGGCAGCGAGCATGAAGGATAGATCTCTCTCATATCTGCGCTTTAATTGCCAGCCCTGCTTTAGAAATCAGATTAGCGGGCGAGAGCAGTGAAGAGCCAGATATGACAAAGGAGTAATTGAATTAAGAGGCCAGGCGCGAGGGAGCAGGAGGGAGCGGCAGAAGAGGCTGTTTGTGAGTGGAAGGAAACAATAATGCGCCAACTGGTGATGAGCGAGAATTCATGAGTATTGTGGGGATCCGGGGGAAAGAAAAAAGTCAAGTGGGTGAGAGATGTTCACTAATGGCGTCCCCTCTGCGTAACCACAGTGCCAGGCCAGCTCATAGTGGCGCCAGGTTTGCGCGACAGCGTTGGCTGGAGTCTGAGCGTCATTATTCTGTTTATTAGAGGGGTTATCGTTATGGCAACAGATCTGTCCGCCTCTTGAGAAGATAGTGGTTATCAAAACCCACTCATCGTGCTGATGAAAGAAGCGAGATGTCTGTTGTGGCTCTGATCAGTGAGCGAAAATGAAAGCTGCCCTGGTGGATGCAGGCTGGGAGTGAAAAAGGAGGGCACGGAGGCCCGCTCAGAGACCAAGTGTTTCCACTGGAGAGACATGTGCAGACCAGTACATGTGTGGCATTCATGTGGGTGAACACACATGACTGATGCCTGCAGATCATAGCAGCAACATGCACCTGAGGGTCTCGGCGAGGGGTTCGCCCAAATATGAATACACTGTTAGCATTTGCACGGATAATGCGATTCATGGTGTCGAGACCACGAAGACACCCTCTCTCCAGCTACGTTTCCACTTCCCCAAGCCCCCTTCATTGCCATTCTCCACCTGTCCATCAGATGCCCTCGGACCTTTTTCACCAGTCCCAGTTAGTTTTAGTGTCTTTCAGCTCACTGTTTTGGTGCTGCGGCCCACAACTTTACTGCTTTTGGTTCACGCTCATCAATCTTGTTTCCAGTCATAGCAGGCATCTGTTTTCACCCACTGGCCAGAAAATAAATACTCATGTTGCTGTGTGTCTGCTGGACGTGTACGTAGGCAACCGTTTGCTAACGTGTTAGCCGTATCAACGTTGTACAGTAATGTTGTGTCAATGTTGTGTTTTCAGCTTGCTCCACCGTCCCCAAGTGGTAAATAAATGAGTTAATGCGTGATTAGATAAAGAGTAAGCAAAGTAAAATATCTTGTTTACATATGTTTGAGGTGTTGAGGAGTTTACATACAGTTACATTTGCAAGCTATGAGCATATCAGTGGAGAATAAGAAAACGGCTGATCTGAGATGATTTTCCAAAGAAAAGGAGGGGAAATGTTTTAATGTGGTGCCCAATTGAACTAATGATACCCAAGCACCCTTAAACATGAGCAAAATATTTCTTCGTCTGTTCTGATGTATCAGTATCAACACGCCACGCAAACCGGTGGCGAGGAAATGGCTGTAAGTGCAGTAATTATTCACTCACTCAGCAGAAAACCCAGCTGTCTCACGACAGCCGACGCTTTGCTTTTCAAAGTCGAGGGCCGAGGTGCTCCAGTCAGCTGGAGGGCCCGAACAGACATCTACAGAGGTAGATGTAAACAAACAAACACAAACATTTAAGCTCACACACGATGGAATAATAAAAGGAAACATCTCACAGTAATGTCAAGACTCCAGCTGGGTCAGAAATCCCTCCCTCGTTCACTCATTCATTACCCCCCTATCATATATAGATATAATAGACACTCAGTACTCCATAGCCAGTAAATAAGGGCTGATTTTGGACAAACGTGCAGGACAGATTATATATATGTTTCTATGTCAGTATTTTTCCACAAGTGCATACTTTGCATCTGAATAGAAGCAAAGTTTATGTTGTACGAGAGAAAGTGAGACTGTCCCTGTCAAAATTTGGTCCAGTCTCCGGCTGTGATCAGCATGCGCCGACACGGTCTTTTTTGATACCACCGCTAGGAGGCGCCACGGTTAGTCTCGATGTAGAACTGAGGAATATGAAATGCTGCATTGATTGTTTTATTGGCCACTTAATTGGGGGCAGTGGAGCAAGCGGTGAACACAACATTGACCACAACTTCCTAAGGTGATAATACGCCAAAGTGTTGGCAAACGAAATGTTCGTTTACACAACCAGCAGACACAGAGCAACATTATCATTCATTTGGAGTCATGCTTCTGTCCACCAAAAAGTCCAAAAGTCCCAAATTCACTCTGCTTTTAACCCCCGGGGAAATATCTGGATCTTTAGCAGCTGAATGCTCCACTAAGATTGTCGCTAACTTTGTCATAAGGTGTTGTTCGGGAAGTGTACGGCGCATTTTGTTGCGTTTTGTTGCTGGTTGTTGCGAGGTTGATGAGAGCAGAGTCGTGGCCAGAAAACCAAAACAATAAGCTAAAAGACGCTAAAAAGGCCCATTAGAGCTGATGGGCACTGCATAGTCAGGTGATAATTCTCCGTGGGCTCGTCATTGCAGGCGACCCCCCTTTCCCATTACACGTAGTCTTTGATTGATTAGTGCAGCTTTCAGTAACATGTACTTGTCGATAGCATTTTAAAAGCGGAAGAAAGTAGACGGCGAGTGATAGACAAGACAGGAAAAAAAGGCAGGAAGACAGAAAGTATGGAGGGCGTGACAAAGGTCAAACTCAGCACAGTGTACTCAACCTGTGGCTTCACCCGCTGAACCGCCGGGGAGACCCCACCGTGCCCCAAGAGCTGCTTCAAAGAGAGCAGTCAGCAGGGCACGGAGGCTGCCCCTGGGCCAGCCCTGGCATGAAAAGAGAGAGAGAGAAAAAAAAAATCAAACGCAACCCCAGCAGAGTGCGTAATCTCACGGCTAATGTCTGATATCTAATGGCCTTAATCAAAAGCCCCTGCGACGATCCTCTCAGAAGTCTGTTGATAAATCGCGGCGTTAATGAAAAACGGGCCGTATCGCAGCACAGTGCTGCCGGGCTGCGGCACGGCCCCATTTGTTAAAGCAGCTTCCTGCGGTTTTCGGTGTCGGATTCGTTTCCTCTCCACCTCTGTCTTTTTCCATTTCCCTCGCCCGTCTCCCATTTGTATGAGCGCCTCCATCTCATTTGATTGAACCTCTCTTTGTCATCTGTTTTAACTTCTCGTTATTCGGTTCTGGCCTCTCATTTAATTCGCTGGCTTCCTGCGGTTTTCTTTCGTCTTCTTTTCTTCCATCGCGGGTTTCCCCATTACTCTCCTCCTCCTCCTCCTCGTCTTCGTCTCCTCTCCCCACTCACCCCCTTCCCTCGCTGTCATTTGCTGGCTGGCAGCATCCAGTTCTTTCATTCTTCCATGAACTGGATGCCTCTGTAATTTCATTCGTCTCTCCTTCTGCCTTCTTTTCTTCCTTTCGCTTGTTCCCTAACTGTTGGGTTGTTTCTCCGTCTCCCTGCCCTCTCCTTGCCTCTCTGTCTAATTTGTTAACCAGAGGTGTCGTGTTGTGTTCTGTTCTGTGGTCTTGGTGGGTAGGCTGCATGGTGAACAGAGCTGCTGTGAGGAGGTAATTAACCGCTCCTCATTAAGACAACAGGGTCAATCAGCGAGACAGAATGACTGCGCGTGGGCTGGAATGCCAATTGCAGAGGCCTCAGGCACACACACACACACACACACACACACGCCTACTCAAACGCCCTTCACAGAAAACAGATACGGTAGAGTCTACATTCATGCTGATGAGATGAGAAAATTTGCAAATGCTTGTTTTTTTCAAAATTCAAATTCAAAGCTACGCTGGGCAACATGGCAGCAGCTGCTAACCGAAAATAGTTTGGACTACAAGTCCCACCAACAGAATCAGAATGAGAGAAATATAAAGAAAGAAGTGCAAGTGCTGCAAGTCAAGAGGCATAATTATTGTCAAGTTGACAATAAAATGTGAAAATATATATATATAAATGAGATATATATGTATATATTAGAAATCGTGTGAGGTGACGTCAATAAGTTGGCCGTCTGTGATGCCACAGGGAGGGGAGACGAGGACAGGGACTGGGACAGAAAATTGGCTTTTGTTTTGGACTGCAGTGGGAGCACAGAGTGGTGGGGAGCATGGGGGTCCACTCCTGGATGTTTTCTTTTCCTTTGGCGTTTTGCCTTTAGTAAAGCATCCTGCAGTGAATAAAAGACTCGAGAGACCTGTGTGAAAAGGAGAGAGGGGAATAACATGCAGACGTGCGCTAACACAGAGCCGTTATTACCGAAAACAATGCTGCCCAGCATCTGCCAGCACACTCATTTTTTATTAGCTTTTCTGATTCATGTTTGCTGTATTAATATGTAGATGTTTGGTTTTAATGTAATTACATTGTGTTTTAATATTGCTTTAATTAGTGGGTGGAGACCATCACTGCAACCATATTATGTATGTAGCGCATGAGTAAGCACATACTGTGTGTATTTCTTTTTTTTTTTTCATATGGACCCCCAGACAGAGGGTTGCTGAGGCAACAACGAATGGGAATCCAAATACACAATAAACCAGAAGCACGCCCCGGACACGCGCGTTCTCTCGTGAGTCCCCTTTCTGTCTTCTGAGCGTGTGCGTGCACATACACCCTTACGTATAAGGATATCGTTTCATTTGCTCTGATCCTATTTTTCACGGCAACATTATCTTACCAAAGAGAATTCAACTTGGATTTCCAGCAACCACCAGTTCCTCTTTTGCCACACCAGCCTGGAGAATAATGCACCGGTTCGGCTCTTCAAGACTTTTATGTTTTCATGGAGCCCCGGTGGCCCAGGTCTCAAAATGTGAAAATACAAATAGTCGTTTTTGTTTGAGTGTTTGTGACAACAGCCCAGCGCAGTTCCCACTGGTTTGGGAGACGTTTGTAGTTTTTTTTTTAAATTTTTTTATTAAACCTGCATGGCCACCATCACGTTTAATTTAATACCATGACATCACTTGCTCTGTCCACGGATGTGTCATAGGAACTGGACACTGGACTCAAAGATGGCATTTATTACATTTATTAGAACGAAAGATTTGTCGCCCCAAAAAAAACAGCTCCTCGCTTCCTGGTTTGCTTCTGTTTTTGCGTGGCCCACATTAACGTCTGTATGAGGAAGGCTTCCAGTTTCCATGACACCACCAGGATATCATTTGGGTAAATGAGGTGAATCTACAGCATTTGAACTTGCCTGAATCTATATTTCATCCTCAGAGGTTACACAGTAATACCTAATACAAACCCGTTTTGAGCCTTCACTAATCATTTCTCATCCTTGATTGAGAGACTGAAATTTACTGTCAGTGGAATTGTACCACAAAACCCCCCCCCCAGTTTATTAATTTGCTTACTTTACAATTTCACTGGCACAGATTGTGGCTGCTCCTCTCATCACTCTTTTCGCCTGCGGATAAATAAATAGAGCTAAAAGGACGGAGGGATGTTCACATGGAACAAATAGTGTTAAATGATGGACATTAGAATGGATGCCACACTTTATCACCCACTAAGTGCTGACCCATTGCAAAAAAACACAATGGTACACAAGCATTCACACACATATACAGTACATGCAAGCGTGCATGTGTGTTCAGGTGCAAACACACGATTGTGATGGGGAACTGAGGCAGCGCTGAGCACGCTCGCACAGAAGCACACCCACACACAAACACAAACAAACACAGTGTGTTCATGGTAAAATGTGCGCACATAGTGAGTGGCGTATGGGCACATTTATAATGTATAATATAATAAAGCTGCAGCTTTGCCTTCTAAAGAAATCATTAACCCATTAACACACACACACACACACACAAATTTGTTCCACTAAGTAAATCAGCCGAACGCATGAACCTTTGGGCTTCAGCTCGGTTCTTAAAGGTATAAAAAGCACAGCAAAGACAAATAAAACAAACAGATTCGCAGTGTTATTATTACTATAATTACATTAACATGTGCAAAGTTGCTTTGACCTCAAGACCTCAAGTTTTTGTGTTCGTCGGTTTTTTAAGCAATAGGAAGATCAGAACAGTTTTTATATCTCCTCTAGAACCGGAGTCCGGCTCTTTTCAATGCTGCGCAAGCAGGCAGATTGGAGCTATTTGATTCAGGTGAGATGAAAAAGCACTGTGACATTTTCAAGAACAACACACTTCAGTGCAGGAGTGAAATTTGACGGAAAAGGTAGACCAAATAATGTGCACCCATGACGTCCATCCAGTTTCTGGCATGAAAGAAAAATGGCTGCAATGTTAAGATGTGCAACAATTCAGCCTAGCCTTGAATGCATACACTAAGGATAGTCCTTGTAAATGCATGATGTAAAATTGCTTCGTGCGTTGTAGGGCAAATGTTCCCACTCAATTTTACCCAAAGATGTATCAGCAGAGACATAAATAAACATTAATACATGCTGATCATCACCGACTTTACCCGACAAGGAATCCTTCAAAAGCCACCTGTAATGTGGACTGGGCTTGTGGGAATCATCCCAGCACTCATACTGGCCACACTGTCCTCTGTGTCTGAACATGCATACAAAAAGACAAAGTCACGCTGTCAAGTCTTTGCAAAGCAGGAAATACCAGGACATTTGTGCCAACAGCTAACAGCCTCAATCAGAGAGGGAAGACAAAAATAGGTGAATGTAGTCCATGACAGCATGTCTGCACTGAAAAAAGTACAATTGAATCTTTGTGGGGAAAGTGTCACATGGTAGACCCTAACATAGGCAGCATATGACTATTACCCTCCAGTTCCAGAGCAATCTGCCATGACACCAAGACCTCCAGAGAATGTGGTGCATTTCATATCTGATGCACTTAAAGGACAGATTCAACCCACAACAGGAACGTTAGCGTCGTCTGTTTGCCTCCATGTTAGTTGAAACTCCACTGTTTGTGGTTGCTTAAAGTGAAAGCATCAGATTTATAACCTTCTCCAGTATACTCTGTTTTATTACGCAACAGCTAAAGGAGAAGACATTTCATGTAAGACACTTTTGACAATGGGTGTCCCCCAAAACTTTGGCCCTGTGGTTATGGAAGTGAAGCGAATAAAGTGGAAATAAAGTGGGAATATCTGAACTCTTACCATATCATCATGATTTGAGTGCTTTCATTCTGGAAATGCTGATGGAGAAGGACTAAGGGGAGGAAGTCAGGCCTTCCAGATCACAGAATATACAGTTAAACCATTACATGACACTTGCCCGGTTTCCCGCCGTAATCTGGAGTTTGTGACCGGACACTCCAAGTACCAGGTTAACAGGAGTGGAGTTAGCCATGGCAAGGCTGTAGTGCTTAAGGAATTAGGTACTTCTAAATTAGGAGAAAACTGGCATGAAATAGGATAAAAGTCGAGACTTGCTGCCAAATTGTAAAATTTTCCTCATAAGTGGGTGGGAGGCTGAAGTGCATTGGCTGCCACGGAGCCTGGCAAACATCTGTGAGGGGAGCTGGATGGTTTTCAGCCTGGGCTCAAACCAAAGACACTGATTTCCATCTGCAGCTCCTGGCACATTTATCATCCCTTTTTTGTCTCAATTTAATCCTCGCCCCGTGTCTTTTTTTCGTGCACAGGGTTCCAGAGTTCTTTCTGTCTAAATAATGGCCTCGTTGAAGCCCAATGTCGCTACAAATGTAGCTCATGGCACTTTTACAGTCTGGCTTTGGGGTGCCACTCCCACTCAGAACCTCCTTGAAAATGATGAATGTACGGTATGTTACCATAGTTTGCAAACATGATGTACGTAGAACTTTACCACCAAAAACCACATTCATGTTCATTTTGGCTGCGTTTATAGTGCGTTTGTACATTGTGTGCTATCAGATCAGATTTGATAGGAAATCTTTTGGATTGCCTTACAGCTTTAAAAGGTATTTCTGGGAAATGTAGTCTTTATTTTTGACGAACCAAAATACCTCTGAAACTTAACAGGTGCATTTAAAACAATTGAAGTCAGTTGTGGCCTCAGGAACTGCACAGGCACTGTGGCATAGAAATATTGTATGCTATGGGCTGTGGCCCAATGCATGCTGGGATATGCTACAGCTGCCTGTAGCCTTGAATGGGAGATGTGGTTTCAAAAAAATGAATGGAGAGAAGTTTGTTTCTTTGGAAAAGTTTTGGGTAACAGCTGCATTCAAAGCTACTCTATATATTCACTGCGGAGAGATGGACATCACAGGAAGGAGGAGGTCTGAGCTCTGCGGCCTTAAATGTGGAGTCTCATTTGTGAGACAGATTTTCATCTACAGTTGCTGGCGGAGGAATAATAACGTTTCCACTTCCTCTAACGCTCAGCTCGCATTGCTCTGCTAAACTCCACACAGGCTGCGAGAGGCTGCAAAGGGCACTCCAGGGAGGAGATTAGTCATTGTCAAAGATCTGTGATTTAAAACGCTGAAGTGGAATATTTCCTTGAATATAAAGCAGTGGCCATCCTACTCAAAACAATACCATTCATATTGGTTGCAAAGGTGAGTGGTCTTAATGTACTTGCACGGGCTTTTCTACCACACCGTGAGAAGTACGGTATGTGGGGGAAACGCTGCAGGCTTTTGTCTGTTTCAAAGCCTGGGAAGGTTGTGCATATAAAACAGAAGAGGAATGAACATCTTTGCTCAATTACTATATTTACGCTTCTCCTACTTATGTTCTCTTTTCTGTCAAACCATCTTTAAGCAGTCGAGAAGAGCAGATCTACGCTGGGGATTAATGGTCGTGACGTTTCAGCCTTTTCAAACATTAGAAGAACCAATGGGTGGTTTCACCAAAGACATCCTAATAATATGGAGTTATCCCAGTCAGAACAACCAATATGCAGCCTGCTGTGTAGGCCTTACACACACCTACTGTGGTGCCAGTAAAGCCACTTTTCCCATTTCTATTTGGCGTATGTATATGTACATGTGGCATGCTGTCAAAACAGAGTTTAAAGTGGACCTTGACCGTGAGTTGCGTGCATCTCTGACACGGCCTGTTGGTTTGTTTTACTGGTAGCTTCTTTCTTATCTGCTAAGCTAGTCTGCATTCCATGTGGCTTGTAGCTGCGGCTATCTGCCAAGACTGTTGGATGATTATGCGAATGGGACGGAAGTCTGTTTGCTTTGCAAATTTAAGCGAGACTGTGTAACTTTTGAAAGTTAAGAAATAACACACTTTCAGATGGAAAGTTGATTTTATTCCCAATAAAATGCCCTGCCCAATTCAGGGGTTTTGCTGCTTTAGCTTTTCTTGGTCTGGGATGACCAGTGGCTTAAAGTTAGCTAACTAATATTGACCTTGAGTTTTCTTTATTTTATGGCTCTGGAGCATGAAAGTTCATTGTCATCCTTGTGAATGGTAGTTTGACCAAAGGATCTTAACTCGAGGTCCACTTTCTAGCTTTTCCACCGCATCTCATGGCCTGCATCAGCAGTGTTGTGGTTGAAAGCTCAGGAAAAAACTGAGTGGGCGTTGATTTAGGATTATTTTGTCTAACATGTGACCCTTCTGTGCTTCTGCTACTCATCACCACATAACTGCCACTTGTGGCCACAATGTTAGCTGTTTAGCAAAAGTTAAATAGGCTGACTTCGAAGGACAGTCTGGTATATTTTCTTTAGTCTTTAGCATTTTGGAACTTTTTTTTGTGAACTATTGTTTGTTTGTTAAGTTTTAAATTACGTATTGTATACTTGGATGCTGATTGTTATTATATTTTGCCACTTTTCTATTCGCTCTCGTCACAAAGCACACCCTTCACCTCAGCATCATATATGGTGCCATTATCGTGCTGTTGTTATTTCATTGCTAATACCACCTCTATAGTCCTGGGTGAATACCTATTCAACACTGTTTTACCAAGATTCCCATTGTGCCAGGTGTGTATACCTGGGGTTTAGACATGCACAAAATTGGACAATATTGTAATTGTAACTCCATCACTCTGCCTCAATCCACAGTTTTTTAAGGTCCTTGTTGAAAGTACTAAAACCAGTCAATCATTAATTATCCAATGCTCCCTCTAAAAAAAAAAAAAAACCCCACTCGCTTTCATTTTACAAAAATCCACATCAAACCAATTATACCTCATATAAAGAACACTACGATGAATGAATCCACCTCACCTGCCTCGTCGCTGATTTTCCGTGTATGTATCCCGTTTGGCTGATTTTTGCCTGTATTGACCTTTGTTTACATTGGAAGATTGTTATCACAGCAGTGACGTATAATCTGGCAAATCTCTAAGAGTAAAGATCATTTTCAGCAGGGGCGGGGGGGATCACAAAGAAAACCCCAAAAACACTAATCTGTCTGTAGCTGCCGGGGCAAGCATTGATCGACTTGCTTCTATGATCTACAGAGGCCTGCCAGCAACATCACAACACGCTTCTGTCTGAATTCAAAGCCTTTGACAGAAATACTTTTTTTTTTTCAAAGTAAAACTAATCATCAGCCACTAAGCAAAAGCACCGGGCAAAACAGCACCACGAACACGGGAGCCACAGAAAACTGCACTGACCAGACTGTAAATCAACGGCTCCGACTCTGGGGGGAAAAAAAAGGCATTTATTACCATCTGTAGATACTGGCGCTGATTTCTTTCTTTTTTTCTCTGGCTGGACCAGAATTATTCCTCTGTATGACTTTGTTGTCTTGCCCAAGTGGGAGATCTCTCCCTCTCCTTTCTCTCTCCCACTTTCTCTCTGTAGTCCTGATGAATGTTTTCTCTCTGTAGACAATCGACCATTAGCGGGCGCCAGCACCAAAATAAATCTCTCGCCAGGTTTTCAGTGCGTCATTAACCTCAAATAAGCAGCAGTTTGGTATAATTACAGAAACATGCAAAAGCTAAAATTAAACGCTGGAAGCTTGAATATGTTTTCCCAGAAACATCTCATGTATCAGTAGCCCTAAATACCAAGAAACAATTTGTTTTTGATATATTTACATTTCACACATAGCAGATCTGCTACTATTGCTTCCCAGCTTCCACACAATAAAGACTGTACCCAAGTTCGACAAGTTAGAATTATATATAAGTGTAGCTTCAGATATTTTCCAGTCTATCTTACTACCGTACTAACTTGCCCATATGTACATTGAAAGAGTTGTTGTTGTAACTGTAATTGTCATAATTGGTGTAATTGTTCCTCCTGATCATACCGGCCCTGAAGAGATCTGCGAAAGTGCATTCTCAGATTCAGCCCAAGCTACTACAAGGCTTCCCCAGCCCAAGATTTACATATAAAACTGTAACTTTGGAAGATTTGGAAGACAGACACTTGGGCAGCACTAAGCCCAGGATGCAGCCACAGAGCCCCTGCAAAATAGTAACATAAATTTGGCTATGTGGATACGCTAACATGATGCTCTGGAAGAGATCTGAGCAAGTTTGCTGCTGATTGATTGGTTGAGAGAAATCTCCTGAAATCACAGCCGAGCTGCTAAAGCCTGAGAAGGAGGAGGTTAAATTGCAAACCTTCTCCCAGTCGCGCAGAAGTGTAGAGGAGCAGTTTAACCCTTTATCAGGCACTCATTGAAATACTTACAACACAAAATTTCAACCCTAGAGTGTCATTGCAGGACACAACAAGACTTTTTTACTTTTGTGACTTTTTTACTTTTGTGACATTTTTAAAAATATTCAATTTTTATGTTGAAAATCAAGATCAATGAAGTTACCATATATGGTTCCTTGCCGGATAAAGGGTTAAAGCATGGAGCGCCACACACGTGTTTGTAGGTCATGTATAATTGCTGGGGGGGGGGGGTAATGTGGGACATGCGACGAAGGCGACTTCCGCGGCTACGATGATCAATCTGAATCACTTTTAGAACCAGAGTACGAGTGAGACATGTGGCCAACTTCTAATTTCAAAGTTTGAAAACTCACACTGTATAACTATACATCAAACCCACTCTCCAACACACACACACACACACACACACTCACACAAGTTCCCTTATGCACACTGTTCTCCCCTTAAATGACTCTCTTCTATTATCGTCTGCTCTGTTTTTCTCTTAACTTTTAAAACCCCTCATTAACTCGAGATGGCCTCCTAAATCCTCCATGATGGAAAGGAATATATTCTCCGCTTTCAACTTATCCTCAGGGATGAGACAGAGAGAATGGTCGGACAGTTGGATGGAGGGATCGTGTGAATTAGTAGAGGCCACAATGTTTTTTTTTAGATCTCCCTTGTGGACGACAGAATGAGAGAATGGATGGATGGATGGATGGATGGATGAGGAGAGATAAGGAATGAAGTGAGAGGGCGGGGAGTCCTCGGAATGAGTGATTGGATAAGAGGCGGCTGATAGACGGTAGCAAAAAAGTTAGAGTTAGAGGGACGTCCGTGACGTTAATTTTCATCCTTAACTCTGTACTATGCTGCAGGATTTTGATGTGATAATGAAAGTCTGTAATCAGTATTAGGTGCAGTGTGTGTGTGTGTGTGTGTGTGTGTGTGTAAAATCAGTGTCTCAGCACTAGTGCAACGTCAAGTGAAACTGTGCCACTTTTAAATGTACAGAAAGCGCATTCTTTCTCACGGGCACGACCGCTTTCTAGACGTGCCTGGCTGGAAGTGCGTCGCATCTTTGTTCCCAGGCAACAAGGTGCGAACCAAAGTTCTGGTTGCAAAGAAGAGACGTGAAGCGGCAGCTGGGTTTCCAAACGGACTCGGAGATGGTGGCTGCCTCACTCAACCCGCCGTGCCGTGCATTACTACGTTGAAGTGGCAGATTTCGGTTGTTACTGTTCGTGGCCGTGGTTAGACGTAAGTGTGCCATGGGCCGACTATTTCGGGGTGCAAGGGACGCTGTCGCTGCATCCTGGGCTCATCGCCGCCGAAGACGATTGTGATTGGTTTCAAGAAATACAAACAAGAGAGCCAGAGCGTTTTTTTTTCCCACCCCCGAGACCTTTCTCCAGCACTAGCACAGCACTAAAAGGAAGTGTGAAGATACGTCTGGCTGTGCAAGACTACATGTTGGGTAACTCACTAACTACCTGTTGCCGTGAGCTTGAGTCGTCACTCCTGCCGAGGGGAGACTCTTAGCTGTTGCTAAGGCATCAGAGGCCACTGTTGCTGCCAGCAAAAGTTCCATAGTCTCACTGTGAATTACACTCACCCGTGCTCTTAAACCAGATCTCGCACAAAAACAGACTTGGAAACAGTTCACACTCCAGCACATTCAGTTCACTCCACCCATACTCGGTGATACAGCCACATCATAATGCAGACAGCAGCACACACTTGCACTTTCACAGCACACATCTGGGAGGTGTACCAGCCGCCCAGCGTAGGAGGAACAAGCAGTCGATACCGCATACTTTTGGATGAGCAGGCATCGCATCGAGCAGATCCATGACACCGCGTCTAACCTTCACCAACTCTCGCAAGCGCAGCCTGTGTTTTGCTTTGGGCAGTCGACCGCTCTGGGAGATGCAATGAGAGAAATGGGTAACAGAAAGAACAACCATACAGTTGATGTTGGAGAGAAATCACTTCAAGTTTTGAAGAAGCTGGCCTCCGGGTCAATTTTACAGGTAGAGGAAAATTGGACCATAAGATAAAGTGGTGTGGAACATCAGTCAGTGATGTACAATGCACTTCAATAATGATTTTGTGATGGATTGATGCTATTTACCCAATATTACTTTCTTAACTCGGTACATATCCCGCGGCTGCATTGACTTCTCGTCTGCTGTGACTCCTGTTGGAAGAGAAATTGTTGTCTTTGCCTCCCCTCTAATGGATTTCGAACTGTGTTTTCCATAGAAAGTTCTCAAACTACTCCACTCTACTGCCATTTGTTTTCTCAATGAATCTATTAATTGTAAAATATTAGAAAACAGCGGAAAAAAATGCCGGTCACAATGGACTAATGCCCCAAGGTGACGACTTCACATCGCAAGTTGCTCCAAGCAGTACATATTTAATTGATAAGGCTGGTAATATTCTATTTTGTTGTTATTGTCAACAAATTCCATGAAAAGGCCAAAAAAATGCAAAAATGTTCCTTATCTCCCATTCAGTTTACGAAGTTGCAGCTACATGCTCCCTCCACTCACACTGTGTCCCGCACACACCGTCACATACCCGCTCACAAACCTCTAGGAAGTCACATGCCATGAAATTATTAAATTGTAGCAGGAACACTTGGTCATTTTGGCCTTGGCCACGTACTCTAGGCTGGACTTGTTTTTTTTCCGGCTGAAAACGTGCCTCCGCAAAGCACAAAATGGCACTCAAAGTGTCTGCGTCCCAGCTGAAAACACGAGGCGACACCTGTTCAGCTCCATAAAACCAACTCCCCGGGAAAATCCTGCTGGTTTACCTTTGAGCTGCACGAGTTCTTTGTGGATTCCATTGCTAATCTGTCTGGTTCCGTTTTTCCTCCGTCTCTCTCTGGGATTTTCTAACAGGACATGTACATGTTTGTTATGTACTAATCTACCACAGATTTCATGGCTAATGAACCCCCCCCCCCCCCCCCCCCCCCCGCCCGACACACACACACCCACCCCTTTCCTCTCTGCGTACTTTCCAATCCCTCTCTGTCTGTTTTGGGGGCTCTTGTAGGATCTCACTGACTTATTATCGGATCAGTGTGTGTGTGTGTGTGTCTCAGAGGTTTATAACAAGGCCTGTACAGTGTTTTCCTCAGTAATAATCCACTAGACAGCATTATGGTTTACGGCATGGAGGCCAGCGCACTCGGCCTCTCTTGTCACTACGCTCAGGAGCTTTAATGCTACGCTTTGATTTTCTTAGACAGTCGTGCAGCAAGAAGTAGCCAAGAACACAAAGAACACGGAGAGAAAAGTGGCAAGGATCACATTAACGCAGCGAAACATAGCAAGGGATAACATAAAAAAAAAACAAAAAAAAAAACAGCCTAAAGTAGCGAGGGGAAAACAGGGGGAAAAATGGCCCAATGAGGCAGAATGTTAAACCAGCCTGTAGTCTGGATGTCCCGCTGGTTCAGCAAACACAGAAGCATGATGCATTTAAACAATGGCATGTGTGCCCTGTAATATTAACCCATAAGAACTTAACTGTTAGCTTCCAAAACACGTATAAATATGGATTCAAATCTGATTTATACTAAGCATGAAAGTTCACTATTGACCTTTTGAAGAAGTACTAAACAAGAACGATCCCAAATTACAGCCTGCTCACTGTACAAGCTTGTGTCAGAGCTTTTAGCCATATCGCACATACGTTCTGCAGACACAGACATAGCTGTAAGTATTTCATCCATCCATCCATGTTGGCTTCAAGGGTCATACTTTGAAATAGTAATTTAACAAGACAATACCCTGAAAGCGTTTCGGCAAACCGGACTAATAATTGTGTTCCGTCCATCCTGCCTCCACTGCAAGAAGTTGCAATGTGCCGAACCCCGTGAGCATCGATCGCGCGATTGTGCAAGTATTTCAGATGTCTAGGATGCAAATAACAATATTTCATATAAATGCTCATCTTCAGTCTAGATATCTGCAGTAAAAGTCACCACATTGGTAAGTAAGTCAGTGCTTCCTGGGAAGATTCAGTAAGAGCTTCTATGATAATGAGGTCTATTTTCTAGGACTTGAACCAAACTGGAACTTCAATTGTCATTCTGCAATTTATTCAAAAGCACTTGACAGCAAGGTGGTGGACTATTGTTTGTGGACAGAAGAGCTGCAGCTCCAGCCCTGTTGACCCCGTTCCTGCATGCAGAAGCGCAGTGATTCATCTCCTTTGAGGAGTCGCGTATCGCAGGGCACAAAGAGCTGCTCCTCGACTCGGGATTTCTTCCAGACTTGAGCCCCAAAGACGCGGCACACATGATCAGCACTGTCAGTGCAGTCGAGGCAAAAGGTGGATTCTGTGGACCTCACAACAGAGAAACGGGAGACTGACGCACTTCCCAAAGCTGGAGAGGATGGGGGCAGAATGCAAGAACAGCTCGTTCTGTGTATTTCTGTCTCTTTTTCGGGAGGAACGGCGACTGATTTTAGATGGAGGATGTTGTCAAGTTCGCCTCAAAACCCGTTCAGCCTGATACTGAAGCTTTCAGGAAACATTTTGCATGGCAAGTGATTGAGCTGCAAAGTGGCATGAAATGGCAAGTTATAGCAAAGGGACAACTTTTGGAATTTGCAAGTGGGGGAAGACTTTCACTTCTCTCCTCCTGTGCACCAAAGGTCAATCTCTACAGTGCGGCTATCTCTGGGAGATGGCATTTTCACAGATAAACATGAAATCAAGGCGTAGGACCTGCCTCGCCTGACTGACAGGCTGTGTGAGACTCGGCGTCTGCAACTACAGAGCGCACAGAGTCACGCTGGCTTTGAGAGATCTTACCAGAGTTTGCTGGATCTAAAGTGAAATATTGTGCTGTTCCTGTTTTTCCAACTTGATATTTATTTCTCGAATTTTGTGTTGCTGCATATACGAATCGCTCTGATGCGTGTCACTTCCGTTTATTGGGGTGAATAGTTAGCATTTTATATCCGACTGTATTAGTAGCTTTTAACACCCACGTAGGTTTTACATTCCATCCTTGTTTTTGTGATGGTGTTTTGTTGAGTTTTTCTGTCAACGTTATACTTCTATTGCACGCCTTTCTCCGTTAAAGGTGCAGCGTCCTTAAGGTGGCCGGCCATCTCTCACTGGATTACTGACAAAGATCCAGCTCTCTTGCGGAGCGTGCATATCCTGCGACGACTCTTTCGGTTAGCCAGCTAGCGTTGTTGCATTGTTTTAACCCAGTTGGTCTCCCTAAAAAAAAACACTTTCCGTCTCCCCCAGTCTCCCCCAGGCTCTCAGCTCCTTCAAATCTTCACAAATTTCCGAAAACAGCTCGGTTGCTCGTTTTTGTTTTTTTTAGCAAATATGACTCAAAAAGGAGGGAAGAGTGCATTTGTTGTGGACTATTTTCTGCTGCAGATTTGGTGCTCTGGTGAGTATTTATGGAAGCAGGATGGAGTGTGCGGAATAAACGACAGTGCCCATGTTCATCGAACTGCGGAGGTCAAACAGCCAGAGAGATATCTATCTATCTATGTCTACCACCTTTTTCTTTTCTCTTTTCTCCTCCACTCTCTACTACCCTCTCTACTGTTACCACAATTTCCTGTCTTCCTGCAGTCTGCGGGCCCCGCGGCGCTCCTCCTCCCCTCTCACCCTCACCCCAACCCACCTCCCATGCGTCGGTGCGTTCCTAAAGACGTCACTCCTTATTAAGTACGACTCTGATTAGATCCTGCTCAGCGCTCGGTAATGATATCTGGGAGGATGTGTGAGGTGCACGAAATGCAAAGGGATTCAGAGAAAGCGAGACAGGGACGAGACAGGCAGAGTAAAGAAAGAATGAAGAAAGAATAAGGGGGGAGGAGTGGAAAAGGCAAGGAACAATGAAAGAACGAAAAGGAACCAAAAAAAACCCCCCAAAAAACAAGGGAAGCGAACCTAGCTGCTCTTTTTTCAAAGTCATTCTTTTTTTTTTTCTATAGCGCCATTTCACCCACCAATACTTTGAGCGTGTGTGTGTGTGTGTGTGTGTGTGTGTGTGTGTGTGTGTGTGTGTCCATGCTGGTGTTGCAGCTATTTCTTTGTGTCTCGGTGGGCCTTTTTAAAGTGATTCATGTTTCAGGCTTTAGAAGCAATGTTCACTGTACCCTCAGCTCTCCTCTGTTCTCTTCTCCTTCCCAATTCACTGCTGGCTTTGGATGAAAAAGCCCCCCTCGCTCCCCATAATACAAGGCTCAAACCCAGCCAAACCTTATTTGTTAGGGCGATACAAACACTGTACATTTTCCACCAAAGGAAAGACGCACAACAATAGGATGGCTTATTTGAAATTATCGATGGAGCCTCAAATCCAGAGAAATCTTCTTTTTTTTTATGTTTATTACTTAGATTTTTTTGATAATTTTCTCCTTCATTCTCTGTTTGAAATCTTACTATTTGCTAGCTCTATGCTCTATAATGCTACCACTAGCAAAAGTAGGAGGTTTACTCCCTCACAGGGGAGGCGTGTGTTTTAGAATTTTATGCTTCCCTTGTGTACATGCATTTTTCTGTATACAGCCCATTGCCTACATATGTTTCCACCTCATGACCTCGCAGCTTAGAACTCATTTGACTTTAGAACCAGCGGCAGCCTCCTTCCGCCTGCGTCGCCTTCACGTCTGTGGTGTTTGAGCGCCGTGCACTAACTATTCAGAAATCGCTTGTCAAAGACAAGCTCGGGTCTTGACGGTGCTCATGCGTCGGACGACCGGACGAAGATCACATGCCGAAGACCACCTTTGAACCGAGACACGGGTTCTGCCATCTCTCACTCATGTACAGCCACTTATTATCACATGACTGAAGTAGCTGGGTCATGAAGACAGTGAGATGTGGCTGAGAGCTCTGAAAAAAAACAGACCGCCCTCCCCGAAAATACGGCCGTAAAAGGTCGTCTGGTCTGTGCAAGCAGCTCATCACGACCGATATTTACATTTATTGTTAGGTGGCGACCTCTAGTGGCCGTAGCAACTATGACAAAGAGGGAAGTCAGGTGAGGTAGTATAAAGAGTGACAGTCCACGTCCACGTAGGGAGGAGGCTGGGCTGGATGGATCACGTGACATAACTTGCGTAACTAACCTATTTATTTTAACCCAAACGATGATCTTTTCCGAAACCCAACCAAGTAGCTTTGGTGACGAGACCTAACCAAACCAAAAAAAACAAACAAAAAAAACGTTTTACAACGTTGATGACGAAGGTCCGATGCGCCTGTCGCTGGTACTCTTCAGCAGTTCAGGTATCGGCGTTGAATAGAAAAGCGGATGGATTTTGATTTTGAGGTAAGATTATTTACCAAATGTTCAAAAGTAAAGTTGTGTGGACATCAACCTACAAATGAAGATGAATGTACTGTATGTGACAAAGTTGGAGATTATTAATAATAAGACCGAGCTCTTCACCTTCATCAGTATCCCTGTGCCATTGTTTGCATGTGAATGTGATCTGTCGGATTCTTTGTGACTTTAAGACACTATATTTTCATGGATATTTTTTGCAGTATGCATGGATTGATACGTTCTTACCAGCAGAGCAGAAACGCTGAATACATTCAAATACTGGACCCCTTTTTTGTTTTTGTTTTAAATGGTTGGAGAAATGGTACAACTAATTCCAATGCTCCAGCACTTACTATATGTGAAACAATGCCATTTGCATCTGCTGGCCTCCCTGCAGTATACAGTGGATCCATCAGTATCCTTACAAAGCACTCATTTTGCCACATCACTCACCAGTCATACGCACGCTTGTATTAGTTTAGCATATGAGCCAAAAGACTGACTCATAATGACTCTATAAATGTCTACAAATGTAGTGATTCAGTGTTTTTGTATGTGCTGTATCTCTTCACTTGACAACCAGCTGAATGCATCAATATGATGCCTCTTGGGGAGTCACACAATAGGGGCTGCGGCAACATTATTTCCACAGGTTTTTCAGAGCCAAATGCCTAAATTGCTATGCTTAGGGAGCTACAGGCACTATGTCAGACATGGATTTGGTTTAATGTGTCACGGATGGCTTCATTTCATTCTCAGTCCTCTGAAAGTTGGAGTCTTCTCAAAAATTGAAATATTGGAATGCATACGCTTGTCACATCCAACCCTATAAAGAATGAAGAGGAATAACTTTGAGTGCTGTGCAATATCAAATGGGCTGGGGTTTGGAATTCAATTATAAAACTGAGCTGACCCTGGAAAGTACAGAGCGCACTCTTTAGCCACTGTGCATGTGTCCGTGTGGACTGTCATTCATCAGAGCAATGAAGAGGATGTGGTCCATTGGAGGACGGATTATAATTCAACCCCCCCCCCCCCCCCCCTTTCGCTTTGACACGTGTGTATGTGTGTCTGCGAGTGTTTCAATGAATGAAGCCGAGTCTTTTTTACATTCAAAGCTACTTTTAGCCATTCTAGCGGCATAGCTTTATAGATGGCGATGTCGGCCTGCCTGTCGGTCTGTCTATCCACTGGAATATCTCAGCAACTGCTGGATGGATTTCCATTTAATGTGGTACAGATATCCGTGGTGCCCAGAAGATGAATCCTAATGCATTTGGTGATCCCCTGACTTTCCCTCTAGTGCTACCAGCACAGCAAGTTCTAACTTATCCACCGACTGGTTCTGAGACAATGGACCTCATGCAAGAACATTTTTATATTATTACCCCAAACCCCTATTACTTTTTCTGTGAGGTTTGCTCGTACGACTGTTCAAAGTTGGCTTCACCAAACTCTCTGAACTGCACACATAAAAAGTGTATCATAAATTGTTTGTTTCAGCCTGCAATATCGACATAAGTGAGATCATTACATAATTAGATTTATAGTCTCGTCTGACTTGGTTTGAGTATCAGATTGTCTAGTGCTGAATATACAAGAAACAATCCTCCAGTAGACAAAAAGACATTATTGCAAGTTTTAGTATTTTGGCTATGACTAGCACAGAAGTCCACAATGCTCAAGTTCAGATCAGATAGGCCGTTCCGCCATCGTTGCCCATGTGGGCCTTGAAGTCCCCCAGCAGAACTATAGAGTCTCTAGGCAGGACCTTTTCCAGGACGGCACCCAGAGGTTTCAAGAAGGCCGGGGACTCTGAACTGCAGTCGCATAGTCCCCATTTTTGCCTGCTGCCTGTCTTTGAATGCACCCGCCCCGATGCTAAAAAAAAAAAAAAAAAAGAGAGAGAAAAAAAAGGACTTAATGAGAGTCATGTGACAACATCACAAAGACATTTGTCGAGAGGATGTTATAGCATACAGTAGGTGATGTCACAAGGTTTCGAGGTTGACATTTTCAGTTTTTAGTCAAATATCTCAACAACTATTGAATGGAACACCATGAAAACTATTGACATCCCATCAGCCTGCATGCCAACACATTCATTTAAGATGGCGGACATGATCCAAACTATGCCTGCTAAACGTCAGCATGGTCGTATTGTCATTGCGACCATTTCGGAGAAGGATCATTGAGCCTCCTAGAGCAGCTAGCATGGTTCCAGTGTCATTGTGTGTGTGTGTGTGTGTGTGTGTGTGTGTGTGTGTGTGTGTGTGTGTGTGTGTGTTAAACATAAGTCACGCATTGTTGAGATCAAATGCTCACTCGTCATTTTGAAGGTCAGTATAAAGCCTGCCTGATGCCGAACCTGCACCTGCGCACAAAAACTGCGTTTCATCTTTGTTGAGCATCAAAAAACCTTCTCATCAGGTCAGACTTGTCAACGTGGCCATGACAGACAGCCTTATTATCCTCAGAGAGTGAGGTCGACAGAGACGCAGGAAGAGAATGGAACGCTTTGCTTAATGCTTTTTATTTACACATCCCAAAATGATTTGTCATGTTAGGGTTTTGCTGATAAAGCTTTTTTTTTTTTATATTCCCCTCCTCCTTCCACGAACCCCCCCCCCCCCCCCCCTATATAGTAACTGGATGACAGAGCAAAGCTTTCAAGTGTCAAACTGACATTATTTTATGAGCTCATTTCGAGTCAGTCTGTTGTTAAAATATATCTTCAGGGGATTTTCATAGTGTTGAACTTCAAAGGCTAGAGACAGCTACTGGATGTGGGTATCAGGAACTGCTATGATGGATTCTGTTTCCATCATTGCGTGTTTGGGTTTTAAATTGCTCCAGCTTTTTCAGTTAAAGACCAAAATGTCGCAGTTTCGTTTCGTGAGGATTTGAAGACTTTCCACCTTAACAGCTGAGGGTCCATATTTGTTCATGTTTCATGACAACTCGCAGTCCTCCATGCTATCTGGTAGCTGAGCCAAGTGGTATAAGGCGCTGGGTCAAGGCTTTAGTCTCTCCACCTATGCCTTTGGGGGTTATCTTTGATTAGAGTCGGTTGGTGATGCTGCAAAGTGTTTTTCAGTGATCCTGAACTAAATCACTGGATATCAGTGGAATTTTGGAATACTTCTCGTCAAAGCAGAGACAAGTGTGAAACTGCTGCTAGAGGCAACACTGTTCCTTGTTGATGTTGCTGTGAACAAGGAGCGTTTGTTTTCTGTTTTCTTCTCTGGCCCCCTGGAATCTGAGGTAGTGTGGCCGAGTGGTCTAAGGCGCTGGATTTAGGCTCCAGTCTCTATGGAGGCGTGGGTTCAAATCCCACCACTGCCACTCTTTAGCTCCAGCTACTTGAAAGTAGCCACAATCTCGGGGGATTAGGACAGGAAGAACTCGTCTGAATGAATTAGTGACTTCACTCTGTTTCCCGTGTGCCGGAAGGCGATGCGTCCTCGACTTTTCACTGTGCTACTCCATCAGTGTTTTTCTGAATGAAAGCATTCAACTTATTATGACAGGGTAAGTTTTCAGACAAAGATAAAGTGTTTGAAGTGGTTTAAAACTAGATTTATACTTGATGCAAGGGGTTAATGGAAGTCCGGCCCGCAAGGAGGAGTCCGCCATGGCTTTCCTACAGGCTCTATGGTTGGCTACATGTATAGGTACTGTAGCTACACAGTACCAGACAAATGATCTGACACCTCAAGGCCAAGATAGAATAGTCTGGCAAGTTTATGTGCTTTTCTAACACCATTTAAAGAAACAAGCAAAGACCACCTAATAAAGGCCTTGGCTCCAGCCCTTTTCAAAAGGTCAGCATCATTCAGACAACTTTTGAGGTCGAGAATGACCTCGACCTCGGAAACAGGAGTTTGAAAAATAAATCTTAACACAAGGTCCACTCACTAGTTTGTTTTTTTTCTCTTGAGTTTTCAAAAAAAAGAAAAAGAAAAAAGAGTTTCGTTCATTTACGCTTTTTATAATCATTGTGGACTGTGTATGTAACAATTCCAGTGAAATGATTTTGCCTTTCTGTCTGCATTAGCAGTTCCCCAAGGCAGGGTGAAGCCTGCCTCACCACGGGATTCACGGGAGTGTTGAGCAAAACACTCCCACACCACATTGGAATTAAAATATTGGTATTAAAAAAACATTCACAGGGAATGTAATCTGAATTTAATGCAATGCAAAAATGTGATTAACTGGAAAGAAAAATATATATTTGGGCTACAGTATTAGCGGATAAAAAAAATGATAAGGTTTTAGCTTAATACCAAACTGTGAACTGTTTCATCCCTGCTGTAATCAGAGTTGGTATATTGATGTTGATATGTCAGTGTAATCTCAATATGAATGAATGAATGAACCCGAATACTGCAGTAGCTCCGGGTTGAGGTGATTTGCTCAAAGATACCTGAATTGCAGATGCTGAGCTGGGATGTGAGTTGAAAGAGCTTGACCCCACTTAACTCTGGTGAATCAGCGTGAGCACTAACAGTCAATCCTCAGGATTGGAGCCGGCTCACCTCTTAATCATTACGAGCAGTCAGCCTTTCTAGCCTTTAGTTTTACACTTCTGACCCGTATGGCTTTTTCGCTGACAACACTTGGGAATAAAGCTTTTGTATCTTTCAGTCGGGCGTCTCTCTTCACAACCCTCAACTTTTCATCTTTTGCTGAGCTTCGTGGAGTTTTGATGGGGATTTTAAAATCGTCAGCATCTTGCAGGCGCCTCCTACATATTTAATATTCCTCTTCGGGGGAAACATCCATTTTCCCTCATTGACACTGACAATTATTAAACGGACACCAGTTTTGTTGAGCCAGGTGATTTTATTAAACATGAAAGTTGCGACCACAGAGCATTTCGTGTAAATGCCATTCATAATTTCATTTCATTTAATGATCCATAATTAGGTTATAGTCTTACTGTTTAAAAGCGTCGTCGTTGCTTTTCAGCCAATAAAAAAAACATAGCAAGCTGCTCTTTTTTTTTAAATTGTAGGCTATAAAGCCTATACGATATATAGAACGTTAGTTCCGTACTGTATCTCCAGGTTCTATCAGTTTGCTTCCTAAATTATGTGTTTAGTTCAGTCATATGGGTTTCATGTTTCCTGTTTTATTTTGTTCCTCACCTCTCCTCTCACTTCCTGCCTTTGTGTGTCTCCTGCCTGTGTGACGGTCAGCACCTGCTCTGATGAGTTTCACCTGCCCCTCATTATCCCCCACCTTGTGTTTAACGTGTGTGTGTGTGTGTGTGTTTCCCTCTCTCCAGTGCCAGTGCGTTGAATGTTGTGTTGCTCAGTGTTACACATCTTGGTTCCCGGTTTCCCTGGTTTTACCTGCGTGACCAGTGTTTTGGACCCTATTTCTTTGGACTTTGGATTAGTTTGCCTGTATTGGACTGTTTTCCCCGTTTAGACCCCTGCCTGCTATTCTGTAAGTCTTTGTCCCCCTGTTTTTCTTTTTTCATTAAACCTTTTATCTTGAATCAGTTCTGACTCTGGCGTCTGCATTTGATACCCTGCTAGTACCACCTAGCGTGACAATGAGTACGTTGTTCTGGGCCTCACTGGTTCCTTTTAATAGCTGAAGGAGCTGATTACCTGGTCTCAGTCCAGTTTATACACCCCCCCCCCCACCCCCCCACCCCACCCCCTAGAGGGTCCAAGGTCCACCCACTGCAGTCTCTCACTAAAATCCTGTGGGAAACACTGATAGAGTCTGTGATTTTAATGTTAAAAGTTGCTGTAAAAGAAACTTTTGTTAGGTATTGGTTGTTTTAACACCTCAGTTGTGGCTGATTTGATTTTGGTACTTCATCACACTAAATTGCCGTACAGTAAATACATTCAGTGCCTAGAGATGGAAAGCTTAGTGATTGTGAGATTGAGCTTGTTGTGGAGTGTATGATTGATTTATGCCTTAATTTGGTGGGACATGTCTTGTTTGATTATAAAGCAGGTCTAGGTGCTGTATAAATACTGTGAAAGTATCCAAACGCTCTGTCCACGGAGAAATGCAAACAGCCCATATTCAGAAACTGTGCCTTTTTTAAACGAGCCGTCAGGACTTCTGTAAGGTTGTGATGTCACAACTATACAGTCACTGCACTCAGCCACCAGCTCCCAGCAGGTCATCTGATCCAGACACCGCACACCCACCATGTACAGGGACGCTCAGTCTGTCTTAAGTTATTGGAGCGCTCTGCTCAGGACTGCTCTTCAAGTTTTTGGAGGTTGTTCAGTTAAAACAGCTTGTTTCAGAGAGAGGGGGGAACTGAGGGGCTGCATGAAGGGCCAGTAGAAGATAAATAAGGGACTTTTTAAAAGGGTGAATCATGCAAAGCTACTCTGGTGGAGTCCCAGAATAAAAACGTAGAGCTGAAATGAGAATAATATGGGACCTTTAACACCCTGAGGACTCAGATTAAGAACGTCTTCGGTGTTGGCTGGCTCAACACCTACCACATTTAAAGATCATCTATAATAATTGGCAAATCCTGCAGTTTCACCCTGCTACTAGAGAGATGTAGAAGAATGCATGTGTTGGAAAGAATAACTTAAATGGAATCTGTAACTGAAACACCTCATTTTGTTGTTTATTGCTGACCTGCCCCCCTGTGGATGTTTTTATGTTGGCAAGACAAAAATCTCTCTGAAGGAGAGACTTGCTGAACATAAATATGCTGTAAGAGTTGGCAACAGTGAATATTCTGCAGCCAAACTTTAGAAAACTACACATGGGCATGTGTATTGCAGTGAAGTCATACCTTCTGTCCAGAAAAAAGGAAGAATTTCCCTCTGAAGCAATATTTTTTCAGTTTTAGAGGCTCTCTCAACATCTATTCCTTCCACATCCAGTCTTGTATATGTGGCCAGAGAGGAAGTAGGTTTATGTTGGTTAGGGCATATCATTTTGCTTGCATTGCGTCTTTTCTCATAGCCACGACCTGATTAATACTACAGTGCACTAGATGGGCGGTTCTTACAGTGAATTCTCATTGTTCTGTGTGATTCACTCGCACAAATACATCAAATTGGTGTTCTTAAATTATGTAATTCTTGGAAATAACCCCTTGAGAAACAAGAACAATGAATCTTCAAAAAAAACAAACTGTTTTCCCTGAAGTCCTCATTCACCAAAACGTCCCACTGTCCAGAAGTACAACTTCACTTGAGAGTAATAAAAAAACGAATGGAGTAATATTGGATCCATTAGACACAGAAGGAGACCACTCGGACCTAGACCACTGGCAAAAATGCACAACCACTGGGCCAAATGTAATTACACACCTCCTTGAAATTCCTAACGTGAGAGAGTTGTCATAATGAAAGTATCAGTAGAGTCTATCATTGAGGAGCTGGGTTATTTTCTTCTCATTTGTCATCGTTGTGGGACTCCATAATACCAGAGATATCATTACTTAACCCCCTCAGGAGGTTGGGTTGTAATATATATAACTTGCTGTTTGCCAATTTGGAAAAAAAGAATGAAGTGAAGTACAGCATATTTCTAGATTTCAACCTTAATGTCTGTACCGTTTGCAAGAGGTGGGAGATGGTGGATCCAAATGAGCTCTCTCGTGAAGTTGTAATTTTCACGGGACCTGCATCATTTTCTCTGGTTAACTTGAATTTGAATGTGAAATGAATGCACGTACGCAAAGGCAATGCAGTTCGGACGGATTTCTCCCGATATAACTCATCACTTTTTCTTCGCTGACTCAAAGACATGGGCGCCAAAGGCATGCTTGAACAGCGAGGGCTGCAAACAGAGAGGTTATTTGTGTGCACGCATTTTTCTTAACACTCAACAGTTTTGGGATCAGTTTGATTGACTAGAGTGCATGTAAATGTTTCTGTCAAGACCGTGACCATCAGTTGAGGTCTCCAGGACACCATGGTTCCTCTAATCTGAGATGAAGACATGCTTTTACAACCATCGTGCTTTTACGCTTCCGCTCGAATGCATCATGTTAAGCTTAACCTTTCACTGCACAGTGATATGGTATGATTTTGTCGTGATGTTTTCCGCTAACTGTCATTGCACAAGGAGCAACTGTGGTGTCTGAAAGTACTGCAGCATTTTTTTTTTTTTTTTTTCCCCCCTCCATAGAAAGTTGCTAAACTAGTGTCTGTGGCGAGATGGCGCCCATTTGAGTGCCTCAGTTGGATGAGGTGCAAACGTTATTTGATTGGATTAGGCTGGGAAGCGATAATTAGGCCTACCAGTCTTTGAAACTATTATACATCACACACTCGGCAAGCCAAATTGTTGCCGCAGTGGACTCAGAAACTGTGTGCTGTGTCACCAGCTTGAGATGAAACTAATGATTCCTGTGGGCATATTTAACTGCTGTGGCAGGAGAGAAAAAGAGATATTGGCAGAAGTAAAAGCAGTAGCACTTTACTTTGAGTTACTAAGAGCATAGAGAGCCATTTCCAGGCACATTTGCATCTTGTTTTTACTGTAGATGAAGCCCTTATCGGAGAGGGCGAATGAGACCGTAAAATCAGCACAGTTTCGTCTCTCTGTCTTCATTAGTGTCTCACAGGCTCGGAAATAAACAGGCCTTATTCGGACCACGCGCACGGAGGCAAACGGCCGCAATCGTGACAAAAGATCTCAGGTGTCTCATTATTTCCGAAATGGAGGAAAATTACACACAAAATACAACAACTGCATGAAAAAGGTTTTCTCGGACAGCCACTATAACTTCAAGGATGAATGGATAAGTATCCATTCCGCTGTGACTTAAACATATGCATTTAATGTGAAACGAAACGACAAACTAATCAAACACGATTACTAAAACGATTTCTTCATTTCAAGTTCATCAAGCATGGGTTAAATTTACCGCGTGTGGGCAAGTCCTCCGAATTAAACAACAAAATACGACGTCTGTCCGTTCCCTCTGCAACGACGCAAGCAGCTGCCTCACCTAGAGCTCAGGCTCACGTTTGTACACCCCAAATCCTTTCCTGAGTTTGCAAATACCCGTCAGAGTGGCTCTGCGCAGTGTTTCCCGCAGGACTTTTTTGAGACTGTGGGTGGTGTGTGGACCTCGGACCCTCTGTGGGGGCCCGGGGGGCGTGTTGTTCACTGGAGAGATGTGTCACGGAGACGCCGTATTGGCACGCGCCTCCTGATGCATTGAAGGCTATGGAGGCATGAGGTCAAGCCGCAATTAAAAAAAAAATCATCATGACTCCCTGAATGTTCAACGGATTTTCAAGGGTTTTGGTTTGTTACAAATGCCAGACATGTGTTTATAATATATGAGACTTGTGACGATTATATATTTATATATCTAGTTTATTTAATACTACTTTGTCTTGAAGATGCTGATCATCTGATCAGTCATTTATCATGTCTCCTTTTTCTCTCTCTCTCACACACACACACACACACACACACACACACACACACAGGATGCCATCGCTTGTTTGAGGATTCATCGCAGTGAATTCATGACAGCGGAGTTTACGATTTTTTTGCAACGCCACTTTTTCAAGGTATTTATCATGTTTCCACTCTCTACCTTGATTCCCTCTCACTCATTACACTGCTTTCGTGTTTTTTGTGAGTCGCGCAGTTGGTTGGTATGCATATTCAGGCCAGCGCAAAGATGTGCGGGGTGTGATCGATTGTGGTGGGCCACTCTGGGCACAAAGGGACCTGTTTTTTTTTTTGTCTCAGTCCAGCTCTGCTTGCTACCCGTCAGTTCTGACCACCCCGCAGAATAACCCCTCTTAGCTCCCTGTGCAGCGCTAAATCAAGAACATTCTCCGCAAATTGATGACGTAAAGCAAAGTCGCTCTGACTGAGACTGATATTTCGCCTCTTGTCTGACCTCCCCACCCAAACCGTCATAAATGTACATAGCCTTCTCTTTATCCTCAAAATGGCGGAACCCAAAACTGTTGGCGAGCTGGGCTTTGTCGCCTCCACGAAGGGCTGGCACGCCACATGCAGCGCGGTGATCACGCCGCTGATGCGCATGAATGGAGTTGGCTTTGTGTGGTTTCATGCTTGCAGCATGCCAAGCAGAGTTGCCAGCTGACTGTGAAAGCGGATGTTGTTGCTTCGTCGGGGGTCACGCTACCTGGTGTGCGGTAGCCTGCCATTCTTGTCGGGGGGGGGGTTACGGAAATGAAATGGGTACATTTGTTCATAAGAGAGCCCAGTGTCGGGCAGGAGTCTTGCGTTGATGTAGCGCTTATGCGCTGGGGGACCAACTTTATAAGGTACATGTCTGTTTACATTTGGGGGATCAATCGTGTGTCTTGTATATTGTAAAACTATGTTGCATGTCTATATGTGTGCTTGTGGAGCTTCTTGAGCATTGGCGTACAATGTGCAGTTGGGGGAATCTGACCAGGGATCTGCTGCATAGCTTGCTAGTGAGGCGCTGTCTTGGTGGTCTTTCTTTTTCTTTGTTGCTTTGATTTAATTGTTGGCTTTAGTGCCCACCCCATGCTGCTGTAAACTGGTACAGCGAACACTGTACGGATTGTGAGCTCCTCTCGCACTGGGTATACTGGTGGCTCACTAGCAGCTATGCAGCAGATGGTGGTGGAGACCAAAAATAGCACGCGTGGATTGCAAAGAGGTGCCTCTCATTAGTGAGGTTTGATTGGTTTAGGAAAGATGATGGTTTGGGTTAAAATAAGTACTTTGTCAAGGTTAGGCAAACATCGCGGTTTGGGTTAAAATAAGTACTTAAGGTTTGCGAACCTTCGTGCCCTAAGGCAGCTGTCGGAGTGACAGAATCTTCCTGCGACTCCTGAACTGTGTAAGTTGTTTTGCTGAAATTTGCCAATAAAATCATAAAATCTATAAAGAACTCTCAGTAAATAGGCAAACCATGACGATATGGTGAACAGAATATTAATTTTGCTTTACGATCGTCTTGGTTACATAAATTCATTCAGATTAAGTCGAGTCAATTTTATTTATAAAGGCTCCAAGGGGCTTTACAATCTGTACAGCATACGACACCTTACTATCCCAAGAACTCTCAAAAAAAAACATTTCATGAATGCGTTTCCCCGGTGGCAAACTATCTGTTCATGACTCGTGCGACGCGTCTGGACCACTCGAAAATTCCGCTTGTACCTACTAGAAAATGCGAGAAAGATTGGTGATTTCCGCAAACTCTCCTAAATCGCTTGTTCATGCCACTTACACATGTGTTCGTACCAGCGGTCCTTGTATGAGACCCATGTGTGTTGTTAGCTAGTTACGCCTATTGTCTGTGTTGTGTTGCTGGTGCATTGGCTGTTTGCATTTAGTCTGAACTGAGGGCGGTCCTTTTTCTAAGAGGTGAGGTTTCACAACGTGTCATGGCCTAGGTCAAGTCCGTAACAACAAGTGGACCAAACAGACCAGTGGCAGCGTAACCAATTTTATCAAAGTTCTGAAACATTAACAGAGGGGAGTACAGTAAGCAAGACGCTCACTAGAACATATAGATTAGATACTGGGCCAAAAAGCAGGAGACACAATCAAAACAGCTGGCGAAGGTGCCAGAAGTCGACGCCACCGCATCGCGTCCGTGAGACATCTGGCGTCACTGTGGTCGTGGATAGACATAAAAGACATGTTTGATGATCATAACCACAACTCCATGTTGGAGATGATGAAACCCCCCCGTAAGCAGGATGCAGTCCCTTCCCTGTCCCAGTCAGACTTGAGACAGTCATAACCAAGGTGACAGTGACGGATTTAATCTGCCGCCGGCCGCAAACCGGCTTTTATCTCAGTTCTCAGGGGGGCCCTGTGACGAAACTGGCCTCAATGTTCTGTCTGGTTTCAGCCGTCTCTCCGCCCTGTTTGTACGTCCCTCCACCCCCCGTTCTTCCCGTTTCTATTTTCTCTCCCTCTTTTCCTTCCATCTGAGCTTCTACCTCTTTCTCCCTCCCTCCTCCCCCTTTTTCACTCCCTTCCTTCGCTTCTGATTGCAGTCCTCCGTCTGACTCGTGTTTGTCTCTCTTTTTCTTTTCCCCTCTCCTTCTTCCCCCTTTTCACCTTCTGTTTCTTGGCCACCCTCTCTGCTAACTCCTCCCTTTTTACCTTCACGTTTTACTTCCTTCCTTTTCCTCTTCCTCTTCTAGAATCCTTTCTCAATGTTTTCTTGCTTCGTCCCCCTTTTACCCTATTTTCCTCACCCTCTTTCTTTCCTTCAAATCCTTCTCCTCCTTCCTCCATCCCGTCACCTTCCTTGCTCTTTCCACCTTCTTTTTCTTCCCACATTGTCCGTCATCACTCCTCCATCTCTTCCCCCTCCTCTTCTCTGTCACCATCTACTGTTCACACTGATTTTATGCACAAATTGAAAATGTGTATAGAAACTTGTCTCTTCCTCTCAACCTCCTCTCCTCTTCTCTTTTTCGGTCATGTCCCTTTTCATTCTTCTTATTTCCCCTCTCTTCCCTCATTCCCAGCATCATCCTTTATCAAACTTTACCAAACAGCCTCCCAAATCTTTAATCAATCTCCGCTGTCACTCCAGCGCACTCAGACCTGCTCACCCCCTCCTCAGGCACTGGGAGTTTTGTGTGCGAGTTGGGCCATGATGTTATTTAACGACACAACAAGATTGTACAGTGTGCACTACTGCTTCATTTTGTTTGTTTGTGTGTGTGTGTGTGTAAATGGGTATGCATGTGGTTGCCACTGTGAGTGAGACGCCTCCTGCAATTTCAGCAAAGGTTAATAGAGACCTGCTTCACATCTACTTCCTGCAACATCAGAGAGAGAGAGAGAGAGAAAGTGGGTAGGAAGAGATAAAGCGGGCACGACTCGAAGACAATGAAAGAGAGAAAGATTAAAAAGAAAGAAAGAAAGAAAATCAAATGTGAGTTTAAATAGACAGCCCATTAATCTTCTCCTGGTGGCAGCCCACCATCTGTGTGTGTGTGTGTGTGTGTGTGTGTGTGTGTGTGTGTGTGTGTTTATCACAGTCCAATTACGCAGCAGAGAAGGCACACAGACCACCTCAGACAGAACTTCATATTTACAGACACTTGATCACCATATTTAATGCCGTCTGTCTTAAAACAAAATGCATAGACGTGAGCTCAGCGGTGCGACTTTGGTCGAGAAAAAAAGGGTTCATGTTTGAAGGAAATCCTAACAATGATTTTGGTAATATTTGAAATATGTCAGTTGTGTCGTTGAGCTCATTAGCTTCTATTTATTGTTGCATTAACACAATGTCGTTTCCCCCAACAGTTTCTATTAGAATCTGGCGCATACAAAAGTGCACCAATTAGCCTGAGGAGAGTATAATAGCAATGAAATGATTTCTTAATTAAAGTCCCTGAATAAAAGCTGAGTACGCTCTCAGGCTTTAGGCTTCATAAGATATCCACTGAATGAATAATTACGCGTTACAAAATAGCCACCGCCAGTCAGTCAGACTTAGTGTGGTCATTTCAAATTGACAATGCTAACTGAATGTCCCTGAATGTGCTCTGGTAATAAAACGGTGCCCACTAACTTCCCGAGGAGGAAATCCACCTTAAATTCGAATTACAGTGTTGTTCTTAAAACACATTGACAAGTGCTATCAGTCGCAAAGTGAGGGAATTTCAGTTTGGAATAGAAAATGGCGGGGGAGATACGCGTTGTGTTTCGAAACCTATCCGACAACAGTATGAAGCAGTAGCCGTGTCCGTTTGTAGCATGTTACTTTGTTTCTTTGGGTGGCTTCACAGCAATCTCAGTCAGTCAAGTAAAGTTAGGTTGCAGCAAGTTATCTGTGTGTACATTGTGATTGGCTGCTTTTTACACAGCTGCTATTTTGGGATGGCGCATTTTGGCCAACTGAGCTCATTACTCGAAAATGGATAAACTGCAGGAGAAAAATAACCACAGAATCATCTTCTGGACAATTTTTGCTTTCAAAGGAGCACATTTTTTGAGCTCATCATCTCAGTAGTTGTGAATCAGGACCTCCAGTATTTGGATATGTGGAAAATAAACTGTAAAAGTAACTAACTTATAAACTTATTTTGAGGTGACCACTATTCTGGGGTAGATGTACAAAAAAAGTACAGACGTGTTATTGGCCTCAAAGAGTTGACTACAGGGTCAATGGAAAAACATACCAAGACACACCTGATCTTAGTCTTTTTTTTACATAAAGTTTATTTCAAAGTTATCAATGCATTTTTACATTGTATCATTATGTCTTTATATGTATTATACTAACTTAGGACATGGTCTCTTGGACTTGACCTGGGACACTGACTTGGGACCTCTTGGTCTTGACTCAGAACTTGTTGACTTGATTGGGGACTTGCTGGTCTTGACGTGGGACTCAACTGGGGACTTCTTGGTCTTGACTTTGGACACTGTCTCGCAAAACAATACTTTGTCCCACCTCTCGGAAGCATTCAGTCCTTAAATGAACTATTCTGTTAAAAGTTGGAGCTTGGTTTCAACACGATCGCAGCCTGACATGATCTGGTCATTTCTATAAAACATCGAATACATTAGTGAATCGAAAAAAGACCTGACTCCCTCAGAGTTTTGAGTGAAACAGCAAAAATCTTTCAACTGCTTTAGATTGCATCATTTTGATGGAATTAGTGCCTGGCCAGGGGGCCGAGCTTTTCAAACCAGATCACTGGAAAGACTTTGCCATAGATGTAAGAGAAAGTATCCTCCTACGTCCCTACAAAATCATCTCGGTTGCTTTTTAACGGTACTTCCAGCTCGTTGTCAGCTTAGCAACCAAAATGTGCCTCTGGATGACATTATCAAGACATCTTCCTCTGTTAGAGACGAGGAAGGATAGGATAAATTGGCCACGAAACTTCAGATTCCTTTTAATATATTTTCAGCTGGTGTCAGCTCATATGTAACTCATTTGAGACCCAGGCTTACATCAGCCACTGTAACATATTACAGCATCACTTTGAGCCTTGATGCATTATTAAGAAAAATAACTGACTGAACTCAGGACTGTTCCTTTTCTTTCTCTCTTTTTATCTCTAACTTAGAAGCGAGATTTTCTTTACTCTTCAGAACATTAATGAAAGCAGGAGGACTAGTTATAGCAGGTCGTAATGCACTGGAGTTTGGAGAAATAGAGTGTTTACCATGTATTCAGATTAGATTAGTTTTCCATGATCAGTGGTTATTGAAGAGTTTACAGTAAAAAAAGATAGATGGGAAATAGTGACATTAGGACCACAACAACATGAAGCGCTTGTTGAGGTGCTTTAAACTGATCCAGTGGAATGAAATCCCTCACCATCGGGAACTGAAAGCATCTCCTTTTGCTCTAGTGGTCATGTTGTGCGGGCTTTGCATTTTAAAAGTATTATTTACGTAATTTGGTTTTCCTGGCAGTTGGGATACTCTCCTCACTTTCAGCCGGACCGCTCAGGTTCAAGGTCAGGACTCTCACTCTGAACCAGCACCAGGACTGCTGAAAGTGAGAGAAAAGAGAAAGTTCCTTTCGAGTTCATAGAATATGACAAACGACCTTGTTCATGAAGCGTTTATATGCCGTTTATATCTATATTTCAAACTGATTAGTTCAAAACCTTGCTGTGGTTTGTGTTAAGTTCCAGACCATAAAGTAACATATCAAACACAATAGACGTAGGGGAAATACCTGGCATAGAATATTCCAACAGAGTTAGCATTTCTTTTTAAGCAACTGCACCTGACAGTTAAAAGATGTTTTCTTTTTGTTTGGTATTTAGATTTTCGCCGCTTGCCACTGACCCCTGCCAGGGCTCCTCACCCTGCTGTGTCCACTGAAAGCGGTCACATCCCTCCATCGGCCCCTTATCTTGAAATAGAGCAGCATTACTGCCAAAATGTCTTCGTCTTCTTCTTCATATACAGGACTGCTGGTCCAAATGTCTTTTTCAAATTAAAGGTGACTGCTGTCAGAAAGCTATCTGTATCCATGAAGGAAAACATGTTCCTTCACCAGAGAGAGACATGGAACTCGAGTAAACTTCAATTATATAGTACTATATATAGTATATATTGACGGCATGGGCGCAGTGGTTAGCACTGTCGCACGGGAGGAAAAGCTGGTTAGAGCGGGTTGGGGGTTCGATCCCCGGCTGCCCCCGTCATGTCGAAGTGTGCTCGAGCAAGACGCTGAACCCTAAGTTGCTCCCGATGGGGAGACCAGCACCTTGCATGGCAGCTCGGTCGCCATCGGTGTGTGAATGTGTGAGTGAATGGGTGAATGAGACTTAGCTGTAAAGCACTTCGGGAACCTTGAAGGTTGAAAAGCGCTATATATATATATATATATATATATATATATATGTATGTATATAATCATTTACCAAGTGTAGAGGGAGGTCAAAAGCCTACAATTTAAAAATGTTTGATTCAATGCAAAAAGAGTTTTGTGTAGTTGGCGTAAGTCATCGTACCTTGAAGGCTGATAATAACCGTTGCCATGATTTTAAAATCCACTCAGCACAGTGATAACAAATGCATATTTAATTCCTGATACGTTTTAATAAACAGGGCCAATTTATGGAGAGATGCCTATCTCTCATTGAAGCATGATAGCTGTCTGAGATTTGCAGAATCCACAAAGGGAAAGCTGTTAGCCCGCCACAGAGGAGAATGGAACTTTAAGCTGTTTAATTGGATCAGGCAACAAAAGAATTGTTTACCATTGTTGAAGCTTAAGAAGATCTGAGAGGCTGAGCTGGAGAAAGACACATGGGGAGAAGGGGGGGGGGGGGGGGGCAGCGAGAGGAAAATGAAGAGGAAGATAGAGGTAAAGGGAGACAGGTATAAAATAGAGGGAGGGAGCGGGACTATTTATTATTTCTGTGACAAACAGGCAAAAGAGAGACTTCAGCGAGGTCTTGATGAAAGGAAAAAGGAAACATAAAGGAACGCCTCGACAGAAATACAGAAATGGTTAAAACAGAGACATCAACCAAGAACGAGAGAGAGGGAAGAGAGCAATGGAACCTCTGTGAATAGAATAAATACAATTGCCCCCCCCCCCCCCCCCCCCAGGCGAATTAGAGCCAGGCCTTGTGCAGAGAAACCTGACTGCCTCGCTTTGATCTTCCCTCTAATCAGATTGGAGCTCCGGGTTTAGGGAAAAGGCATAACACTGTATTGCTTCTTTTCTCTTTTAAAGCTGTGTGTGTCTGATTATGCACATGTTTGTGTATGCATGTGGAGCGTGGGGGGGGGGGGGGTCATGTGTACAATACAGAATGGTGTGTGTCTGTGTGTGGCAGGGTTGTTTTTAGGTGATGAACTGGAAAGGCCCCAGAACTATAACTGGCCCCGAGGCATGCATTAAAAAAGGAATTCAAGGAATACCTATGCATTTTTATGTTTTGTCAGCAGATGAAACCTTCACTGTAGTTTGTATGACCGGCGCATGCACGAAGACAAATATTCAATTTGTCAGGTTCATAAAGCCATGCATGTGTTCGGGCTTTCTTTTGTGATGGAAATCTCAGTTGTGAATTATGAACGTTAACCTGTTTGCATTGTGGATGAGTGGCTTGCTGTGTTAAGTCTCAGTGCTTCCAATTGCTCTTCTTTTGTCAATAACAATGGCAACAACAAAAAGAGAATACATCTCACGTTAGACCATGCTCTGGGTGCGTGGACACTCTCCTTCATGCGTTCAGCTCAGCGGTTCAGAGAGCAAAACACAAAGGTTAAAATGACTTGATTTTGTAATTAACCGTTAATAACTGACGAGTGGTTTAACGTGTGCGATTAAGTCATTAACTGAGAGTGCTAAAACTAAATGCAGAATGTACGGCAAGTCGCTCATTGTTATTTTCCAGAAGACGATTAATGACATATTTGGTATAAATCATGATACATGGCGTAATAATAGCAATAAAAGGTATTTTGGTGCCTCTCTTGTAAAAAAAAAAAAAAAAAAATATATATATATAATAATAAATAAAAAATACAATAACATAAAGATTATAATAGAAATATTAATTGTGCCTTAGATTAGCATATTATAAATCGCCGAGTAGATTGCAAAAAATCAAAATAAATAAACTATAATCAAAATTAATTAAATGAATATCCCTCACATTTATATGCTTTATATATGTTTTATAGTTTTGTATTTTTCCATATCGCAGCTCATTCTACAAAACTGTGTGTGCATCTGTAGTATTCATGAGGTTTTTTCCATTCTCACTGCGTGTTCTACTTTTGCAAATACCAGCTGTCGTGTGGGAAAGGATGCACGCTTCATGACTGAAGCTGAACTTTATCATCAACTTGTCAACCTGGTGGTAACATGAGAGAAAGAATGATGAAATGTTATTCGTAATTTCTCGAAACAGCTTAGAAAACAATGTCCAAAATGATGTGGCCCCTTTTCCAGTCTAAGTTGTGTTTACCATGCAGTGTTCCGCGTTGTTATTTTCGGAAGAGGGAAGTGTGTGTTATTCTGGGGCAGATGTACTGTGACAATCAAACAAAGCGAGGCAACAAATAGGGCAGCAAGAAAGGAAGAGTGACTTGTCTGGCTACGAGCTGCAGGAGTTTCCACCTGTTTTGAAAGTGGAAACAAAAAAGTCCCCATGCACTTTAATAGGAAGCCGGCGTGGAACTGCGGCATCTGTCTCGCTGCAGTTTGTACCGGTCGTGCAAACTTGACCGGAGTTTCAACTTCCGGTGCGAGTCGCAGGCAATTGCAGATTTTGTATTCTGAGCTGTTGCTTCAGTTGAACACCTTGCCGGTCAGCAACTTTCATTCCAAGTGTTTGACACGTGCCACGCTTGTATTACACCATTTCACTTGTCAGCTCTCTCCGCGCCGCCTGGAAATGGTCTGTTCACCTCCCCCGAATCCTGGAACTGATGATGCAAGCACGGGCCAAGTGATGGCAAGACTCATTACAGCCAGAAGTTCTTTTAATCACTCTCTCAGATTCAAAACTGTGAGACTCTGAGAGCAGAGACTTAACTTGAACTTAACAACAAGGAAAATCCATTGTCCAAAATGGATTTCTAAACGTATATATGAGCATAATGGCACATTACAGTTTATACCTGTCTACCACAGTATTATATTCTATTTTATTTCATATTTTAGGTCTTAGCTCCTAATTGGATTTTACGGACGTGACTTTTCTTCTCTACATGCTTGTATGAGCATTGTTGGAGGGAGCCTGAGATCTAAGACTTTCATTGCCAGCGACTGTTTTGCTGTAATTGTTGTGCGTGTGACAAACAGAACTTGAACCTGAAGATTTAAGGACGTCATTTGATAAAAGTGGCCATTGTCTTACACTGCGTCAAGTGTCTGGGGGGGGAAAAAAAGACACCTTCAAAGTGGAATGGAGTACCTTGTGAAGGACTTTTAATATTCAGTCGATTGAACTATCGTGGCTTTTGTCACCAAAAAGTTTCATGGTGGCCCGGGTGGCACAGTGGTCTAGACCACAAAGTCACTGGTTTGATTCTGGCTCCTGCCATCCCTTTACCGGTTCAGTAGAACGAGGCTTTTAACCGCACGCGTAAGTTGTTGAATTATCGTTTTATGACCTTTAACCTTGTTTGATACAGGGGTCGAAAGCCAGAGACCTAGAACCTGGCACAGAGCATTTAATGTGTTTTTACCCAGGTTAGCAGCATGGCTCTGTTGGTTTGCTGGTCGGTCCACCGCTGAAATATCTCAACAACAATGGACAACAGTAAAAGATAAACAGTAAAATTCCTGATTCCCAAACGATGTAGCCTGTCCTTCTGGTTTTGGTCATCCCCCTGCTCTTCCTTTAGCGCCAACATGAAGTTCACACTTCTGGTTCGAAGCGAAATTTCTCCACATCTGTTGGATGGACTGCCATCGAAATTTGGTACAAACATTCATGTTCCCCTCGGGATGAATTCTAATAACCCAAATTTGTTTGCTTTATGACCAAATACCTGCAAAACTAATGCCATTCCCATCAACCTCAGCCGTGCTTTGTGTTTAGTGATATGCTAGCGTGCTAACACACTAAGCTAAGATCGTATTGTCACTGTTAGTATGTTAGCAGCCTGACATGTTAGTATTACTCAAAGCGCCACTGTTTTGAAGTACAGCTAGCATGGCTGTAGACTCTTAGTCTTGTTTATACAGTTGTGTAATAAGTAGCATTATTTTATTTTTATTCATTATTATATTTTGGTACTCATACGTAAATTTAAAGATGTCCCGTGGAGTTTGTTTTACCACTACTAGTGCTATTGAGCAGTTTTTAAGAGTGTCTCCCTGGTTTGTTTCCATCTTGTGCACGCGTTAAGAACGCATCAAGAACGGCAGAGATTACGTAGCAGTGGTGTAAACTATACATTTTAATGGGTTTTTTTTTTTTGCAAATGTGTTATGAGGAAGGAAATGCATCCAGTTTGTCAGGCCCTTAAAATACACACAGAGAAACACTGGATGTAAACATAACTGTGTTTGTTTACAAGACAGCGCCATGGGGCACCTGTAATTAATTCCAATTAATTTCTCGTATAACCTACAGTGTATTTTAGTCAGTGCACAGCGGGTCAGCTGAGCAAAATATTACATTTGTCTTCAGGCAGGCATACAATTAAACGTATATGCCGAATAAGGTCTATGTGAATAATGCACTAACACTTAGGCACTCCGTTTCAAAGGAATTCCCCTGAAAATCAACAACAACAACACAACTACCTAAGCTCAAATGATTGTCAGAGAACGTTGTCTCTGTTTTCCCTCTAATTTAATATACAATATTGACAAAAATGAGGCGGTTTCCCTTGAACCCTACAATAGCTCAAGATTTCAGAGCAGTTGTGGGGAAACAGCCTGCTTTGTTCAAGTTTAGCAAAGAACAGGGGTTTATGCTTACGAGAGAGAGAAAAGATAAGACCATGATTAAATGAGTTTCTTTATAAGGAAAAGCTTTATCAATCGAACTGTTTCTTTTATTATCACACATGGAGCCATCGCCATTAGCATATAAAGAGATCATATCATAGAGAAGGTTTTCATATTTCAGAGTGTGTGTGTGTGTGTGTGTGTCTGTATGTGGCATTTAGAACCACAAGAGACTTTATTCAAGGGAATTATTTCTGTAGATTATCAGAGTGATCATGAAGATTTATACATTTCCTATATCATGTGAAGTCGACACACACATACACACACACACAGAATAAATTGGTCCTCACCTCCTCTATATAGCGTGAAACACACACAGCGGCAAATGCATGGTTGTACACATACACACATTCACATATTTTCACACACACTCACACTCTCTCTCTCACACACACACACACACACACACATACTCTGACATGGTCTATGTATCACTTTGTGACAAGGCCAATCTTTAAGCCTGACTCTGATAAGTCCATGATTGATCTGTGAGGGTCTATTTCCTGTCTTCACCTGTGATAAATCACCCTTACATTGTCAGTTGTGTGTGGGTGTGGGTGTGTGTATGTGTGTGTGTGTGTGTGTGTGTCTGCCTCAAAAGTCTGTACACGCATTAGTGCCTAACTACAGTGTGTATTTCTCCCTCTTGCTAATATCTAAAGTATGCAGGTATATTTCATCACGTTCATATTACTGTTTTCCATCCATTAATAATTTGGATTAATTCCGTGTCTTGCCCAACATTTGGCCCATCCCACATTTCATTACAAGACACCATTATTTCTCAAACATCATAAAATATAACACGCATCTCATTTATGTGAAAATGAAGAAAATAAATTGTCCACTGAATGGCAGTAGAAAAAGAAATGCTACGAGTAACTGGCTAATTTAAATGTTTCATATGTACCTGCTTAGACAGACCGCTTGTAAGTCTAATTTACTAATCTAACCTACTGACCCTGATGCAAGCAGGTCAGGCTCTCGAACAAACTGCACATTAACTCGTGTCATTTCTGCATCCTTTGCTATTCGTCAAACTGGTTTTGCTGTCAGCTGTAAACGGACGCTCAATGCTCGTCTTGCTTATCTTTTGTGGATGTTTGCCTGCTGTCAAACAATATGTCTTGCAGAAGAACACTAGTAATGGAATTGGTTTCTCCACAGTGAATAGATTTTTTATTTTTTTTTATTTTTTTTTACATGTTCGCACGCCTATTAAATGTAGTTAGTTCAACTTTTTATGTCATACAACATAACATTATTTGGTCTTATTACAGTAGTATAAAAGTGTCACGCTGTATTTTCAGGTATATTAGGCAAAGGTGTAAAGACAATTCAAAAGCACTACTTTTTCCACTATTTCAGCACAGCTCAACGTTTGTATTAGTGTGTTTGTGCAATGGCACCATGTCAAATTCCTTGTGTAATAGTGGTACTAGACAAGTCCAAGTCTTTTTGATTATTCTGTTTTGTTAATGTTGTCTGCTATGCCCCCTCTGATTGGATGAAATTATGAGAGATCCTCTCCAAGAATATTTCCTGCCTTCACCTATTGGACATTATCTCTTTACAATTGCATCAGGTGCTATAGAGAACATTGAAGACATAGCTCCACCAGTGGTGGTCTCTCTTCCTCCTCTTCCTTCCACTTTTCTAAATATACTGTATACCATAGGTCACTAACAGGCGGACCCTCCTATACGAACCCGGACCTATAATCAATAAATTATTATTAACTAGGGCGCTTCTATTTTAACCGCCGCAGCTTTTCTTGTCTTTACGGCGCTGGTTCAGCGGCTCAGGAAACTCGCAGACCAATTGCATACGAGTTAAGCCCACTCAGCCAATCAAATCTGTGCATTCCAGGCAATAAACATTGCGACTCTGAATACAGACAGACGAGAGAGGCGAGAGGCGAGTGCTGCTGCTTCAAAAGCTATTTTATTTATTTCCTCTATTTTATTTTGAAATGCAGCCCTTCTTTTACTTAATGAGAGAAGAACATTATACACATCTACAGTATTATACATCTGTAGAGTTCAATGTTAAGTGACAATAAATATTGTCAAAATGTTTTTGAATTGTACTTTCTTTACTTGATTTGACAGTCAGTTGTTGATCACATGCGGACGCAAGTTAGACATTATGATGTTCCGGACCTTTGCTTGAGGACATTTTCTCGAGCTGGACCCTCGAATTTTAGTTGAATACCCCTGCTGTATACCTTCTCCCGCATCTGTCTTACTATCACACAGGGTGAGTAAAAAGTGACCTTGAACCCTTAAACACCTCAACTGTTCTGGGTAGAAAAAGACGGATATAGTGAAATGATTGAAGGCCTCGGCAAATGTGACCCTTTGCAAAGCCAACGCGGCGAACATCGCTCAAGACATAAAGTCTTAAATCAGTTATGTACAGTTACGTCCTGTTGACGGTGGCCATTAGTTTTAGTTATTGATAATAGAGATTTTATTTTCAACAGCTACGCTGTCCCTTGCTTTGTTCCAGTATGAATAATCCTTGCTAGCCAGTAGGGTATTTCGCAGAAAGGATCATTTGACTGGCTGCGAATGAGTGATGGTTAAATTAAGCCATCAATCCAACCTCCACTGGAACAGTGAATACCTCAGCAGTGTCTTCATGTCATTTTCTCTTTTTTTTTTTTTTTCTTATGTAAGGAGAGGTAGGGGTGAGACTAGTGTGGAGATGATCAAATTTGTCGCTAATACCGTGTGTATCAAATCAGGAAGAAAATATTTTCTATTCAACTGTATGAAAACGTGTTTGCATCATCAATACACCTCGCTATCTCCCACAATACACTTGTGGCTTTTTTTCCTCTGTTCTCATCATCTTTCCAAGAGTTAGATTTTCTCAGCCGTTGCTCTCTATTGTCCCGCGATGAATGCAAATTGTACAGTTCGGAGCCTCTCCCGGGACGGGGAAATAGCCTCCGAAAATTACTTTGCACACCTCACTGACTGTCAGGCGGCGAGGCGGGAGGAGGGGAGAGGGAGGGTAGGAAGAGAATAGAGAGAGAGAGAGAGAGAGAGAGAGAGAGGGGTAAGGTTCAGGTGGAAAGAGGGGGAGATGAGAATGGAGGGGAGGGTTGGGAAAGTAGGGGGAAAAAAAAGGGAAGACGGTGGCTGAAGCAGAGACAGCTTGCGTACTAATGCCATATGCTCTTTAGCCTTGCCTGACCCCTCCACCAGGCCTTCTAACCTGAGAGCAGGGCATGTCGGCCTCCTCATTAGAATTGTTTTTTTTGGGGACGCTCCAAAGGTACAACCACTGGGTCAGCGCTTAATAAAGAGGGCAGGTCAAGAGGGCCGAGATGTGCTTTTTAGGGCTATTGATCCTGTTTGGTTTCTGCAGTCTAAAATGTTGCAAAGGCAGCGCGTAAGGAAAGAAATAAGGTGTACTGAAACATGCTAGGGATTTGGAAAGTATTTAAACCATTTGAGGCCAGGTTTTGTCCAACCATTGTCTGCAGTAAATCAAATTTCCATGAGTTTATTTTGTGAAAACTATTCAGGCCAAAAGCTCTGGGGAAGACCATACCAAGTAACCTCCATAGTTATCTAAGATTTCTTCCCCCTAGGTATGTACATTGAACCCAGACCATATTATATATAAATGCCATGAATGGCAGTTCTTTCTGCAATATCTGCAAATGGCAGCTGTGATATGGTTACGGTGTTAAGATGTTACTGTGGTTGTGGCCAAATTAACTATGCTTAAGGTAGGGTTCATGGTTAGGCAACTAACAGACCTGGTTATGGTTAGGAACATCTTTGGTCTTGATTATTTTTGGCCTGCATGAACGTTAGAGGTGCTACAATTATGGAGAGTCCCGGTGAAACTAGCAGACCAATAGCCCTTTGCCTCTACCTGGACCTGGAGTACTTTTAAGAACCTGTAAGGCTTTGGTTTTGAAGGTTCACCAGGACCACGTCGTTGTTGTGTGCCGTTTGGTAAGGGTTAGGCCAACAATGGGGAAAATGTGGCGCTAACATTGATTTCCTTTCATGTTTACACGTGCTGGCCTTTAAATGTCAGTGTCATTCTTATACATTTATGAATTGAACAGAAGAGCTCCACCCGCAGTAGTAGGTTGGCAGAGTGGCACCCAGTTAAACCTGCCCGCTGATTCTCTCCTGAACCGGAAGCTGAAGAATCGGGTGGACGATAGACTGCGTGTTGCGCCGCAATAATTTGAGCTTTTTTACTTTTTCTCATAAGGCGTTAACTTACGGGTCACGTGGAAAAGGCTTCTTCTAAACAACTATTATAGGAGTTCACGAAGAAACAATCACTTTGGAGAGGAAGTCTTGAATAACCTCAAATAACCACAATTATCTGGGACCGAATTACAGTCGTCACCTGGACAGAGTTTAAGTGTGCATCCCATCGTGTCCCTCCTGAGAGCCAGGCACTAGTCGAGCTATTGAAAACCTCCAATAACTGCTGTTGTTTTTGGAAGCCTTTTATCTCGGAGTCAAAATGATGCCAGCCTCTCGCTAATGGAGTCTGTTCCCGCCGGAAAAAGCAGAGATCATCAAGTTATAACTTTCTTCTACTTGGTATTTTTTTCATATCAGTGATTAAAATGGCACCTCATTAATGTGAAACGTCTTCAGTCATCTTGACGTTGCGATGCCATTTCCTTTCAGTTAATTAACCTTGTGTTTCACCACCACACCTGTACGTATTGTCGCTGCCCATTAGTCACACTGCAGGAGGCCCATTTCTTTCCATCTTTTGGCTCGATCTGTCATTTCTTTTCATGTCTGTGAATGTCTTCATTCACCGGTGAATCAGTGAGCGTGGAGCTACTACACCTCGTCGTATTCATGCATGCTCACATTCGCAATGGTTTAAAGGGCAAAATAAGATTGGAATATAACTATCAAATATACACCAGGCCACCGGCAATACTTTGAATAAACTAAATAAAAATGCTCTAAAAAAAAAATAAAAGGAACATAAAGTCCAATGTACGCAGAATACTACAAACTGACGCGCTCTCGCCTCGCTGTGGCTGAGTGAGGGCAGCAATTATCAGTGATGGCACAATTTTATTTTATCCTATTCATAATTTGCTCTTTTCAGTGCTGCTCTGTAAACTCTCATGGCAGCACGCAGCCTTTGTTCTCTGTCATCTTTAATTTATGAGAGCCGCAATTAGTTTTATTCTATTTTCCAACCGCGCGTCTGTACGTCATACAAGTGTTTTATTTTCCGGAAGTTGTCTGTGTACAGAGAGAGCTCTTTGGGGACTGGTGACAATCGACCTGCTTGTCTTGTCTGGAAACCTCTTAACTCCCAGTCTGTGTGTGTGTGTGTGTGTGGGGGGGGGGGTTTGTCTGTAAGAATTTCAAATGTTTTAATCTTTAGTACACGTTTTAAAGATATGACAGCTGTATCTTAGAGGAGCAGCATGAGCTAAATTCACTGCAGCTATGATATAAAAAAAAAAAAAAAAATGTTGCTCTCACGCTGTTTAATATTTATAATATCGCGCTTCTCTATCTTTAATTGAATGGGAACAAGTCATTACTTGAGTCAGAATACTTGCTCAGTCTCCGATGGCGAGGCTGCACCCCCCCCCCCCCCCCCCCCCCCCCCCATGTGCAATGCTTGTTTTTAATCTCACACGGTGGCTTTTATATTTTCATTTCTATCACATCTATTTACAGAGTACTTCTCTGAAGAGACAACAAGAACATTGTTTAGGTCGCCAGAGGCTTCCCACTGTGGTCTGGTGACAATTTTAAACATAGCACAATTAGAACAGAACAAAACTCCGTAACTCCCCTGCTCTACTCCTTGTATTTCTTCGCATGGAAATAAAACTTTTAAGTGCTACTTGAGTGCATAACGTGTTCACCATCATGGGGAAGCAAAGAAAAAAAACAAACAAACAATTTAAATAAGATAAATGTTCTCCGATATGGAAACTGTATTCTGTATTGATTCAAATTTCCAATTTCTTGGTGTTCTTGTTATTTTGTCCACTGCCTGTGTCTCTGATGCATCAATGCGACGTACTTCTGCGAACGCGCCAACAGGCTTTTGAGCCGGAGTGCGCCATTGCAACAGTGATCTCCTTGAAACATTAAATGTCACATCGACCTCATAGGATCAAGGGCAAATGCTGTTAGCGGCCCCAGTAAACGTGCATGAAAACCAGTGGCTGGATGGGGACTGCCCATTTTTCCCCACAGTCCATTACTCCGAAACCCCAGCGGTCCCAAAAATGTCCCGTTACAGCCGCTCACGTGAATATCTTAAGCACCCGAATCGGGATCTCGGCAGCATTCGATGCTGAGAGGCAGCTTGTTCAGTCGGTGAAGCTCTAACATTAGCTAACGTGAGCTCAGCCACTAAAGAAGAGACTGAAAGCTGCCAACAAAATCTCTTTATATGATATCTGATATCGCAGTCGCAATCTAATATAATTCCATTTTTTAATGTAATGATTAGAATACTAAAAAAAACAAATTTTCATATACATTTCTTTGTTGACTTCGAGCAAAATACTGAAAAAAGATTCGTGGCTTGCGCTTTATTGATAGTCCTATATTGTCATCCGTTGGATTTTCAGATTTCCCCGAATCGTCTGATCAGTGTCGTGAAAACAAAACAAGACACACGTCTAATATATGTGGTCTCACATCATTTTGGTATTGTTTTGTTATATATTACTCAACAGGAGTATAGTTTTCCCCATTGTTTATCGTCCCTTTGCATAAAGCAGTGGCTAGAAAAGTACTACGGGGCCTCCTATTTGACCTCAAACACCAGCATCAGGCATCACGGTTTCCATAACACAAAACTGAGAGAGATAGAAAACTAGATTGGACCGTGCATTAAAAATCCATTTGAAAATGCAACGCACGCTCAATGTGTCGGGACTTGGAGAATGGAAATGGGAGGGGGGGTCTGATTGCTTTAGACCAGCGATCACGATGTAAGATTTCCCCCGCACTGTATTGAACACCTTTCCCCTGGTATGTAGTGGTCTCATCAGTATCTCTATGGGGTAATAAGGTCATTTAGTAAGATAGGACACAGTGGTGCTCATGGTGCATATCATCTATTCTGCTGTGTTACAACTGTAGTGGCCATCAGCCCCTTTAGATCCAGAAGAGAGAACTTGAGTCTTGAGTATGTGCATGTGATGGTGTGTTTGTGTGTGTGTGTGTGTGTGTGTGTGAGAGGTGGGCAATGGTGGAAGCTGCGTCAAACAATGGGATTGTGAGTGCATATGTCTCTGCATGTGTTTCTGTTTGCACGTGTGTGTGTGTGTGTTTAATGATTAATCTGCCAGTGTGAGCTGTGTCCAAGTATGCTGACATGCCGTGGCATCTGTTTCACGTCAGCTTGCTCGACAGAAGGAGGGCCAAAACTTGAAGACAAAGCCCAACAGTTCGGCTGAGTTTTGCTGATGAATCACCATGAAGGTTTTCTCATGAACGAAATCTTAAAAAATTCAAACATTTCCTTCTGTTGGTCAGCTGGGGCCACCAGCATGCGGGAAATGTAAAGTTTTTGCTTGATTTAACTCCTCATTGAGTAGTAATTAGAATAAAAGGAAAAAAACGTATTCAGGACTGACTCTTGACTTTAGTGATTGCACAGGTGCCTCTGCCTGCCTGTGTGTGTGTGTGTGTGTGTGTGTGTGTGTGTGTGTGTGTGAGAGAGAGTGTTTCCGTACTTGCAGGTGGCTAATTACCCCTCTCAGTGTCTTTCTCTCTTCTGCCCGTTAACTCCTTTTCTCTTTCTTTTTAGTCCCGTCTCATTAAGGGGTGTTCAAACTGTGCGAGTGAGCAGAAAGTGAGTTGAGGATTGTACCGCTAATCTTCCCGCCTCATTATCTGCAGTAGAAGACGATTATAGTTTATGGTTACTTTTGTACGTAGGATAAACCACTGTGTGTGTGTGTGTGTGTGTGTGTGTGTGTGTGTGTGTGTGTGGGCCTATGTACGTCAGTCTGGCTTGGCAAGGTACATGCAAACATATAAAGTACATCCCCAAACATCTGAACTTCAATCATTCAACCATTTAAAATCAAAACCGCCCTCGCGTGTGTGTGTGTGTGTGTGTATGTCTGTGTATGCTTTTAGCATAATTACCAAGCTGTTTAATACCAACTCTGTGTGTGACTTTCTGTACGTGTGTGTGTGTGTGTGTGATTACTGATACCACTAACAGCTCATAACGCCGTTTGATAGTGTAGGTTGTTAACAAAACACCTGTTAACAGAGACGGAGGCATAAAGCCTTTCAGTACACACACACACACACACACACACACACACACACACACACTCTGTAGTAAACAAACCCATCCAGATCTAGGCGGGAACAGCTGGGAACTTTATTGGGGCTCTTACTACTCAGCAGGATTTGCATATGAAAACATCCCTAGCAGCGCAACTAGCTTCATAAATCCAGAGCGAAGCAGTGTGTGTGTGTGTGTGTGTGTGTGTGGTGAACCTATTTATCTAGATCTATCAGTCTATCTGGCATAGCTTGTCAGCTGTGTAAATATTGTGTGCGGTTTGATGTCTGTGTGTGTGTCTGTGTGTGTGTGTGTGTGTATTTAAAGATCGAGAGGCAGTTTTTAATCACTTGTGCCTTTTAAACATTGACCCAGTCAATATGTTCAGGTTGGAAAATGGGCTCTAATCAGCCTTATCGAGGGGGGGTGGGGGGTGGTTGTCAAGTCTACGGCAAGGTTGAGCTTTAATTATCGGCTGTATTAGCGTGCAGTGCTAATGAGCATGCTTGTGCATTCCATCACAGTGGATGTGAGTTAATAGTTGTTTTGCATTATTCAAAATATGTAGTGTGAAATTGTTTAAAGATCCCCTCCAGACATGAATTAAAACATCTATACAGATATGCTCTGAGCAATAATGTGTGTCTGAAAAGTGTTTTCTGCAACATAAAAAAAAAAGGATCATTTCCACATTAAGCTCCTTAAAAAGAAGCCATCTGCTCCTTCTAGCTCATTAAGTTAAAAAAAAATAATTAAAAAATACAAAAATCGGACATGTTTTTTTCATCACATTTTGCTAAATAATCACACAAAACATTTTGATCCAAAAGATTTCTAAATGTAGACACATGAGCAAAATGTTTCTTAACACTTCCTCAGTTGTTTGAACTGTGTACATTTTTTTTTGTTTTTGAGATTATGTTCATTTATATGAGCTGAGTGCAACAGAAACGGTCCGCCAGTGTTTATTTGTTGTTATTGTGATGTCATTTCTTGGAGTATCTCCAAACGCTTCGTATCCCTATAACCTGTACAGCGTGAGCTAAAAGCTTACAGCTGAGGCCATATATTTGAATACATCTTGGCTAAAGACATTCAAACTGAATTTTTCACAGGTCCGCATAGTTTACCATAGTGTTACCATGCATTTCTTGTTTTTCAGCCAGTAGGGTATCGACTTCCACAAGAGATCAATTCCAAATAATAGCCAAGCAAGAAATTAGTTTCAGCTTTTATTTACTCAAAAAGATTTTCAGTGGGTCAAAAGTTTAAATACGCTCTGTTAGTATTTGGTGATTTGGTGCCTTTTGATTGGTTCACTTGAGTCAGACGTTTAGGGTAGCCTTCTCACGCAAGCTTCTCACAATACTTTGCCGGAATTTTGGCCCGTTCCTCCTGATAGAATTGGTGTAACTCGGTCAGGTTTGTGGGCCTCCTAACTCGAACGCGCCCTTTCAGTTCAGTCCACAAATTCTCGATTGGATTCAGGTCAGGGCTTTGTGATGGCCACTCCAATACTTCTACCTTGTTGCCATTTTGTCACAGCCTCGGCCTTATGCTTGGGATCGTTGTCCTGCTGGAAGACCCAATTGCGATCGAGCTTCAAATTTCGAGCCGATGCCTTGAGATGTTGCTTCGGTATTTTCAGGCCGCCCTCCTTTCTCATGATGCCACCTATTTCCTGGAGTGCGCCAGTCCCATTTCTAGCCCAACAACCCCGCAACATAATGCTGCCACCACCGTGCTTCACAGGTGGGATGATGATATCGGGAGGGAAAGCCTCACCCTTTTTCCTCCACACATTGTGCTGATCGATGTGGCCAAACAGTTCAGTTTTTGTCTCATCTGACCAGAGCACCCTCCTCCAAAAGGCTATGTCTTTGTCCTGGTGCTCATCTGCAAACTTCATTCCTGTGACAAAATTGTGTTTGAATGTCTTTACCTTGGGTGTCTTTAAATATATGGCTCAACAAACCAATGAATTTGTGTTATACGAATACAAAATTGTTTTTTCATCACTTTTTACTCAATAAATATACAAAACAACTACGTACAGCTCTTCGAGATATGCTCATTTTCATGTTCACTCGTGGCAGTCGTCACGGCAGTTCCTGACAACAATGACACACAAGGGCTCTCTGCAAGCCTTGCACATGAATGGTGCTGGTAGTGCCAGCTCAGCGGAGAGGAGCTCCTGGAAAGCCTGGTGCGTCATGGCCTGCTCACCCCCTGGTGGCACACAGCTGTTTTTGAACGGGATGGAGCTGTCCGTAGCAGCAATGTCAATAAAGTGGTACAAAATTGTCTTGTACCACTTTTTTCCTCTTTTTACATGTGGAGAAGTATCAAGTGAGCTGGTCAGAGAGGTCGATGAAGCAGTTGTACTCCCCCACAGCGGTAGGTCTTGGAACTGCCACCCTCTCATCGCCATCGCTGGTTGTCCTCCCTCTCGTCACGGTCTCCCCGGAGTATGCAGTGCGCACTGTGGAGCACACAGACACCTCTCTTGTGTCCGTCCACTTCACAGACAGGAGCTGCCCGTCCCTGATCCACCGTATGGATCCCCTCCGAGATTTCCTCGTCCAACCACACACTGCGGTTGTTGGGGTTCCCACTCTGCCCTCCCTGTAGGTCCCGCAGGCTCCGAAGCCGAGGTCGCAGAGGTGCTTGACGAGCGCCGAGCTGGTGTACAAGTTATCACAACAAATGTGATAACTGGATCCCAGGTGTTCTTTGTTAACCAGCGACGCGACGGCATCGAAGGCCAGTCCCCACTTTGTTGGCTTGTTTTTGATGTACTGTTTTAGCCCAGTTTTAGCTTTGGTGGCCACCATATGCTCATCCACAGCCAGGTTCTGATGAGGGTGGTAGGCAGCCCGTACAGAGGGCGGCGCCTGTGCAGCGTGCCGTACTCCTCTGTACGTTTCTTCCTGTCATTCACTGCAACCTCCTCAGGGTCAAGTTCCAAGATGTAAAGAGGAACCTGTCTCTGGACATGACCCTGCGTGGAAAGGGGACGTGGAAGATTCTTCTGGTGTAACTGGAGTCCACCAACTTTTTGCCAGCAGCAATATTTTTTCAGCATTTTTTTTCAGCACACAACGTTTGAATAGTTTTGCTGTCAAAAAAAAAAGAAGCTTGAACAGCTCTACGGGACTTGGGGTGCGCCCAGAGGACAGAGGTGGCAACACACCGGGATTCCTTTTGGGGAGGATCGAGCCTGGGGAGTGGCTGAGGCAGACTGTCAGCCACCCATCTCCTTCATCTCCAGCAGGGCTAAAACAAAAGACAAATCTATTGGTTGGCACAAAAACAACTCTCTAAAATGTGTAGTTGATCAGGTGTTGGAATAATTACCCCAATTATCCCTATACTACATCCGGATACTAAAAGATATTACCCACCCCAGCTACCGCCTGTTCACCCTGCTGCTGTTTGGCAGGCGATGCAGAAGTGTCTGCTGCCGTACCACCAGACTACAGAGCAGCTTCCTCAGCAATCACACCATAAATAATAGTTTATCTTCAGGACGTATTATGTATTCATCCATTTATATCATTTTTGTTTTGCGAGTAGCATAAAGGCACCGCAATTAGCATTTCATTATACAGCCCTGTGTTGCAAGATAATAATAATAATAAAAGAATGGTACTTTGTACTTTGTAAAATTGTACTTCTGTATACTGATACGGCTCGATGCCCTCAGCAAAATGGTCTTCATCCTCACTGAAGGAGGAGTAGCTTTCTGCTGCAAAGAAGAACGAATGCACTCGCTGTTATGGCTTTTATTTTAGATCGATTTCAACAGGATCGTGCAAACAACAACCTCCGAGAGGAGATCCGCCATGTTTTTCACGGCACGTAACGTAACGCAAAATGACGCCATCACGAGCGTACAACTAGCGCTCAAGACAAAAGCCTTAACTTTCTTAGGATCATGCAAACAGCGACCGCGGGAGGTCCATTTTCTGTCTCGTTATATATAAAACTACAGGCAGTCTCTTTTCAATGACATTGAAAGTAGAAAATGTAAAACATACTTTCTCTTTTTGTGTAAACATTAAGGTGAATCTAGTCTTTGTTAATTACCATTATTACATTTTTACCAACCAAAGGCTGGCAGCAAAGAATCTACATGAACTCAAGAAGGACACGAAACTGTCCCTATAGTCTTTTTATGTCTTCGGTGTATATCATGAGGCTTGGTTTTAGGCAGAAAAAAGTTATACAGCCCTGCCGTCAGCGAGCGTCAGGTAGTGTAAGTTAGAAGCTCTAAACTCGACCACAGCATTTGAAGGCATCATGCAAATGTGGTCAAGTAGCCTGGGTTGAAGCCTCTCGAAGTCACACAGAGATTTCCTGCTTGGCCACGCTCATTCCGGCAATTTTGCTGAGACATCCAAGCTCCAGGATTAAACTTGCTCTAATTGACTTGATGCTGAGGCGCCAATTCACAAGTCAAACAGGAACAAGAATTACTTCACCGCTTGAATTTGAAACATGAGGAAAGAGACATTCAGCCGACGTCCAATCAATTTACGGCGCTTCCGAGTGCAAGGAAATTTCACACGCCAGTTATGCTATTTAGGAAACAAAATCTTTTTTTTTCAACGTTTGCATGAATTTAAGTCAAAATGCAGACTGTGACTTTAAAGGATTGACTCAGTTAAGCTCTTCATTTGTTGACACTTGGGCCGTAATTAACTCATACTGCTAGATAACTATGCTGTGTGTGTGTGTGTGTGTGTGTTTGTGCGCAGTTGGATTCACCGCCGTGACATTAAGCCCTTAGTCAAATGTGTCAAGTTAAATCTCATTTGGATGTCATGTTTTCATAAAGTTTAATGTGCAGATAGCGGCCTTATTTAAAAAATAAACAGGCAAGAAAAAAAAAAAGGCCCGTTAAATGGAAAATGCTTCCCAAAACAGAATCTCCTTATTTAGAGGAAATAAGCCACTTAAGTGTGATGGTGCGTCAACTCCACCGTCACTAAAAGGCAGCAGCACTTAGGGAGATAATTCACTTCGGTACCGCATCACTAGTTTTCAGCAAAGCACTAGCAGTGCAATGATTCACAAATTCACTTTGGTTTTCGATTTTGAATTCAATTGTATTTTGTAAAAAAATAAAATAAAGCCTCTACCTTACACCAGTGGTATTGTTGCTGAGACGACGCTTACCATAAAGCCCCTTGATTTCTGGTTCCACCTCCACTTACTTTAAAGAAACCAAAAAATGCTGATTTCACTCATGTCATCATCTCTATCATTAGCAGAAGATCTGAAAACATTTAGCTGGCTGTCCTGAAAAAGAACAGTGCCCTCTTCCTGTTTTGCACCGTAAAGGAAATTTCCATCACAGGCAAGCGTGCTGTGGCTCTCAATCTCCGCGCCGTAGGGCTTCTTTGATTACAGCAATTAACCCATCTCAAAATACAGGGCGGAAATAGTTTATTAGTGTTGATGGCTATGACATGGCTACTGAGAGGGCAGCCCAGCACCTAGAAATAAGACGTGTGTGTGTGTGTGTGTGTGTGTGTGTGTGTGTGTGTGACTGAACTACAGAGGATCAAAGAATGTGAGCCGCACACACGCCCCATTGACACCTTTATTAGACCATGAAAACAACATTTTGATCCGCAGAGAGATCTTCATCCGGTCAAACAGGACGGAGATCCCTCTGTGAATCAAAACATTGGTTTATGGTCTAATAAAGGCATCAGCGGGGAGTTATACAAAGCTCGGCCCCCTCACACTTCGATCTGCTCTTGCACGACTACAGTGATATACACAGACTGCATGTGCAGTGACGTTGCTCCCTAACACGACGCAGGTTATTCGGCTGGATGGGGATTCACTTTTTCCTTTATTGCCCACTATTCTGCCTCCTGGCAGTTGGGAGGGAACTAAACAAACCTTCAGAGCAGGAGGCAGACAGTGAGAGAGGCAGAGTGGAGTCACATGTGATGTGTCTGACACTGGAGCTTGATGTCACAAAAGGAAATAATATAACATGTACCGTACACTCGCTCCACATCTAACCATAAAAATGGTTTAAATAAAAGTTCAGCTTGAAAGTCTCATTGGATGAATCCTTTGACTTTGAATGTTGGACATTTTTTGTTCCAGATGCGTGTGACTGTTTCGGATGCTGCTTGTGTGCGACCGGCTGTGTTTTGTTCTGTGTCTTACCTTTGCTGACCTCTCGTCTATATACCACCCATGATCATAGTCAATCCCACTTAATTCCTGATACAATGAGGGCGATTGCAGTTTCGTTTGTGCTGCTCAAAACATTTAAGAATGACATTTGAAAAAAAAAACTCAGCAATACACCTCGGCATGGCAACGTGTTCCTCAATGATCCTTACCAGTGACTACCATTGTCACCATCTTAGTTTAGCATGTTAGTATGTTCACATTTGTTCATTACATATAATACTAAACACAAAGCACAGCTGAGGATACTGCAGGTGTTTGGTCATAAACCAAAGTATTGGACACAATTGACATTTTTATTTGGTAGTGAGAAGTTAGGGTTATCACCAAAGTTATTACAATGAATCCTGTGGGGAACACGAATATCAAGCACCGAATGGGAACCATGGGGACCCCATCGACAGTTGTCGAGGCATTTCAGTCTGAAGCAAATACGTCAACCTGCTGGTGGTGCCGGATGAAAAAAGTTAGGGGATCACCAAATTACTAGGGGACATTGTCTGGGGACCAAATATTGCGCCAAACACTTAAAGTGAAAACTTCGGCTGATGGCGCTTGATGTGAAGCCAGGGGATCAGCAAAGTCACCCTCTGATGACGGTGAATGTAAAGACCCTCCGTTATTTGTCGATATGCCAACCAACCCCCCCCCCCGGCATTGCCATCCCTGGAGCCACACCACTGGCATGGCTAAAACCAAAGACGAGGTCACTGAGGATAATTTAGAGACCTCACTGTCTCGTGAAGTGAAAATGAAGTTTTCTTTGGTAGAAAGTAGTTCATGAAAACATCAGAGCATAAAGCGTAAATCATCTGCACGTCTGGCAACACAAAGGAGTAAGACATATTTGATTTTGCAAATATCCTGCGTTGGTATTTTCAGACTTGTCACAAGCATCAATGAAAGGTAGATAAAGAGAGATCCTTTGAAAGTGTATAACAATGTTTATGAAGGTCGACAACAGAGGGGGACTTTACGCATCTTCAGAAAGCGTAGGCCTCGTGAAGACGGAGTAAAGCCAGCGGACGGAGCACAGAACTTCTGAATCATCCCGAGGCACGAGGCGGTGATGGGGTGGTGATGGGCTGCGTGGGTCGGAAAGACAGAACGACAGAAACAGTGATATTTAAAAAGAAGAGGACCGATTGGCTCGAGGGCCGCAGGCGACAAATAAAACCATTGGCCGGATGTGACGGCGTCTGGGAATGGAAGTGTCAGAGCAGGCTGAGGAGAAAAGGCGGGAAATCCCAGCAGAAAGAGAAGCCAGCGGGACGGGACAAGATCTCCCTCATGAACGTTTCGTCAGTGCTTCATTAGCGTGACAATGCTACCTGCCGCAGCTCTAACGACCTGGCTGAATCTCCCGCTGCAGGAAAGGAAAGGAAAGGAAAGGAAAGGAAAACTTTTGCCGTTACTTCCCCTCATGATGTCGGACTCTCAGGCTAGTTGTACTCTGGGCTGACTTCGCCTTCATTAGTCGGGTTGCATAAGGCTGCGTCACACTTCCACGGTCCTTTTGCTCGTATAGAATCTCAATGAACAAGCAGTGCACCCCCCCCCCACCCCATTAAATTGGCCTCTCTTAGTGTTTATATTTCCCGTAAATTGCCATCTTTGCTATTTTAAGATTTCACTTGATAATTTATGCGATGTGCCGGCTGAATTGTCCTCACTGAGTGTGTTTTCTGTGGTGAGTGTATAGCCTCTTATCAGCAGGAGGAAGCGCTTGTGTCTGTGGGGGCGTGTGTGTGTGTGTGTGAAATATTGCATGAATATGAAAATTGCTCCCATAAATAGGCTTTACTTTAAGTTCTGTGAAACTTTAATTTCGACCCCCCGTGGCATATGAATCTCATCTCTGCATCTCCCCCCGGAGGCTTCTCTCTGTGACGCTTGCTCTCTGTCGCTCTCTCTCTATTTTTGTTTTTCTTTTCTTCTCTAGTCCTCAACCGTTTTCCCCTCCTCCTTTCTACGCCTTGCCACCTCTCTCATGTCTCCAAACTCTATAGCTTTCTCTTTGCCACCATAAATAAGATCAAACAAACACACACACAATGGTGTAATAATGATGCACCAGCCTCCAATACCAAAGCAGAGAAATCAATCCGCTTTCACCTTTTTTGAGTGTGTGTGTGTGTGTGTATTGGTGACTTTGTGAAGGCATTTGTGTGTGTGTGTGTGTGTGTGTGTGTGCTTCCGAGAATCGCAGTCAGTGTATGAGAGGTCCATCAATATCATAACCTCCGATCAAATCAGCTTGTTTTAAATGGAGCCAACAGAGACAAGTCGAGAGAGAGAGAGAGAGAGAGAGAGAGAGAGAGAGAGAGAGAGGGTAATGACAGGAAATGGAGAAAAGGGCAGAAAAAAGAAAATGAGTCAGAATGACGAAGGGGAAAAATTGGTTCTCATAGCTTCAGATAATCACATCCACTGCACAAATATTTGACTGGGCAAAGTTCAGAGCGGGGTGCTCTTTTGTGGATAAAAAGAAAGTTTTTAGAGGAACACAGCGAAAGGAGAGTGGGTGGGAGGCAAAAGGGGAGGGGGGGGGGGTACGAGAAAGAAAGAGAGCAAACGGGGGAGAGAGACAATTTCCAGGAATATTATAGCGTATGGATTTCCGAACGCTCGGGCACATATAGACACACGAACTGAGCGAATTCCCTGCAAATGCCAGGACCTCAGTTCCCAGTATGCAACCCCTGTACGATCCTCTAGAATTGGTATTTCTTATTTATATACGAAATAATACATTTTTAATAAGCATCTGCATCCATATACACGCAGAGACACACAGTAACGCATGATAAAATGTAACATCTCTCTGCAGAATGCTGCAAAAATGCAACCGGCATTTAAATATTCCAAAAAACAGAAATTGCAATTTGCGAATAATGGAAATGGCATCTTAGGTCACAAAATATGAAGTTTTAATGATGTTTACTGAGACATTATTGCCTGGAAATGGGGGGGGGGGGGCGGGGGGGCTCAGAAATGAAGAAAGCAGCATGTTTGTGAACAATGTGAAAACATGTTTTGCTGATGTTGTGTGTTAGTGTTAGTTTGTTGTAAAAAGAAAAATCTAACTAAGTATGGAATGATGTTGGGGGGAAAACGGCGGCGGTATTGAGAAGACATTGGGTCTGATCCTGTGAATGAATACTGTGAGTCCGCGAAAGCTCTCCTCTACTGATTCGTGTAAGATCCAGACGAAAAAAAAATCAGCGAGTTGATGGAGAGACAATATGGACAAGTGGAATGTAACAGTGTGTAACAGTGTAACAGTTCCTGAGACAGATGGGAGCTCTCAGGTAGCTGGAGACACATTACCTTTTGAGGACAACTGACCTCAGCGGCGCTCGTTACATTCAGGTCGACGGGTCGAGGGGGAAAACAATAGCGGCGGAGGGGGAATAGATTGGAAAACACACACACACACACGCTCGCTCATATTAAAGATGAGACCTGCAACAGCAGAGATGAAATACAGGCGTTATCATCCCCTCCAGTTGCCGAGTGTGTGTGGTTAGGACGAGTGTCTTCATATCGCTCACAGTGGTCTGTTTTGTCTCTCCTTCACTCCCGTTCTCTTTACGAGGGTTTTTCCTCTGCAGCCCCCCCCGAACACACTCCCTTTCTCCCCCCGTCCACCTGTTAAAGACATTTCTTTTATTTTGAACGGGACTGTTATTGCTCAACAATATTGAACCATAAATATCGCCTTTTCTTTCCAAAAAAAAAACTCATATCATGAGGTGACACGTTTGCTCTTTCTCTCCCCCACACACACTCACACACACACACACACACACACACACACACACACACACAGTGCAACCCTGGACACAGAGGCTGTGAATGTACTCGTATCATTTACTGAGATTTAGCCAAAATATATCAGAAGTGAAACAGGGAGGAAGAGCAGGAGCAGCATCCTGAGTATCTCTGTGCTGCAATAATGTAATAAAAAAGCTTCAGTTACTTGTTCCTGTGAATGGCCGTTTTACGTTTATGCGTTGACGTCAGTAAAATAGGTCGTGGCAACAGTTGTAGCAGTGGTGGCAATACCAGTTGTGATGCTAAGCTGTGTCCAGATTCATGCACACAAACCACACCAATGTATTCTATTGAACACAAGGGTAAGTACACCCAAATAAAAAAAGAAAAACAAATAAATAAACGTGTATATGACTGCAAAAACAACATCATTTACGACATAGTTCCAATAAACACCGTTCAGAGTTTGCCTTTGAGTTTTTCACGTCATTCCGCGAGATTAGAAACAAAAACCTAATAAAGCAGATATCTCAAAACCTTAGAATATAAAAAAAAAAAAGTTTTTTTTGGTAGGGTTTTTTGATAATTGTGGAGGGCGTTGTATGTTTTACAGATCTATAAATCCCTCCGACTGACTTGAAAATGTGCTACTGTTTCCTTCTTTTTTAGAGGGTGGCGAGGTGTGTGTTTATGACTCGGGTGAACTTGGGTGAATGAGTTGATTACCCCGATTTTAAATAACTTTTCCTCTTTGTGCTTTAAATCACTTCCTACATGTAGGTTCCGTCGCGGTTTTTCAATGGAGTTTGGACAGGAGATTAAAGGCCCACGCTGTACACACACACACACACACACACACACACACACACACACACACACAGGTGATTTCATCGACTTTTTATTTTTTTTTCTCAGGCGACATTTTTGACATCACGTTTTATAGACAAATGATAAATCAATAAAATAATACTAGAGATGAATCGTTCGTCGTTAATAGTTGCAGCCCTCATCTGGACCAAACCATGCCTTAAATGAAACCGTGCGGTGGAAGTATGCTCACAGTATGCTGATATTTCACCAAGAAAATACCTTTTTTTTTTTTTGTCTGGTCTCGATACATTTGTTATTATACCGTGCCTAGTTTTTCCCATTCATCTTTCAGCTCTAGCACAAGGTCAGTGCTACTCAGGTCAACGTGTACCTTTGGTAGCTGTTTAGCTTCGGTATGAGCACCATAGCTGCGGTCAACTAAAACTGTAATCCTGACTTCTTCACGGGTTAAGGAGTCAAAATGGGTTTTGTTGTTACTTTTGTCGCGTCCCCACATGACAGAGACACTGGCATGTCTTAACAAGCCCCCCCCCCCCCCCCCCGGTCCGAGGGTGAGGAACTGCATTATGAATTTTAGGCTCCGTCACTGAAAAGGTCTCAGCACTTCCGCCTTAAACTATTTATACGACTGGGGCTGTTACTGAAGGGGGAGGGACACCACAGGTTCTGTGTGCAAAGTGCAGCCTGGTGATAGAAATATAGCTGCCACTGTCCCTGCTCCATTAGCAGTGCCCTTCAGCTAGCTTTAATACTAAGAACAGCGATGAATCAACACCACACACACACACACACACACACACACACACACACAGTTTTGGCTCTGAAACACAGGCACACACATCTCTGAGGTCATGATTGGGTCAGTCAGATGGATGTGGCTGCGTGTAGTCCAGCGTTAAGATATGTTTCAGTCATCGCGGTGCTTTATTAAAGACCAGAATTACACAGGAGACTTCATCTGAGAGAAATATTAACACATGTTCAAAACTCCGAGTGTGACTTTCACCAAGGACATCACATTTCTTTTACAAAAGACGAAACTACTGCTGTTAGTTTCTTTAGGTTGTTTCTGAATATCAGAGGGACAAAACCAGCTGGTGGAGCCAATTGGGGCACAGAATGTTTATATATCAGTGTATTGACTATTATAGTTTTATTTCCTGTCTTTGCTGCGTTTGCGTGTGTAAACGATAAAAGATTACATTTTACAGCCTTGAACTGATCTATAATAATATTTTGAGTGATTATCACTAAATGTGAGTACACTTTAATAGGCACCTGTGTCATTTTTCTTGTGTTTTGGGTTCCTGGCAAATGTATTCATTGTTAAATAGACAAAATGATGAGTCAGAGTGTTAAACTTGTGTTAAACAAAGACTCCAAAGGGTTCACAGTATTTTGCGTGATAATTGCGGAGAGCTAGTGTGGATCTGCAGTGGCGTAAAAGCTTTGGAAAGGATTTAAACAGCCTCTCGGTCTCCTGTATGATCGAAATACTGAGTTTCAGATGAACTTCAACATCCAAAAACAATATAATTCCTGCATTTCCCTCAATGTTGGAAAAGAACGACAAACTGAAAATGTATTTGAATCCAGCTTAAGTCTGACCGCCCCCCCCGCTCCATATCACCGTAGCCTCGTTTGGATCCAGGGTAAAACCCTGACGCACAGACCCTGGAGCAGCTGGACCTGATGAGGTTTCAAGGAGGCTCGCGCTGCGTCTTCCTTCTCATGAAAGAACATCAAAAGTCATATCAGCCCCTTTTTTTTTTTTAGTTTTGCGCTGTCTTCCTCCTCACCCTGTTTCCTCATAGCAGGCTGCACTGATCATTAAGGAGAGAGATGTGGTTCAGCGATACCAACCTTCATCACAGTTAGATGGGCTTTTTATTCAAATGAAGCCATATTCATCAGGGAAAGTGGCTGTTATGAGGAGGAATAACCCCTTTGATGTTTTCAGATGTGCCATTTTCACAACGCCCTGTATTTCCAGGAGAGGGGATGTCATTTGGCTGAGACAAAGACTAAATAAGGAAGCTCCCTTTCTCTCGGTCACTGTTGATCCCCTATATCTCGATCTTCTCGCATCCTCCCTCCGACGACCAAATGACTTTCCTTATTTTTCTCTTCCCCACCCAGTCTTCTCATCTCTTCTCCGCTGCTTCCATCTCTCTGTGATTCTTTCATCACGTAAGTACATTTCGTCGGGTGCTCGTCCTCCCCGGCACTCCTCCGGCTCCCCCCCATATGTGAGATCCTTCCTCACCTCCATTCAAAGAGACACATTATTGACTGTTTTTCAATCGCCCCGTCTGATTGGTGCTTTTTAATAACGGAGCGCTCTTACTTTGAAAGAATGACTTTGAGACAAGCTCTTGGCAACACACCCCCGAGTAGCCTAGCATGAACACTATTTTGCAAACGATGCTAGTTTGACAACGGCGTCAGTCCTACCCGTGGTGCTGATCGGCTCATCGTTTCTTCCCCCATTGGATCGGTCGCTTTTCAACCAAGGAACCGCTGTTTCATGTCATGATGACAGGTTCTAAGGTCTAAGGTCAAAGCTTGTTGGGCATAGTCATGCAGTCATAGCAGTATATCGCATCTGTAAAATGTCAAGTCTGCATTATTTTTTACAGACTGCCTTGACTTTTATAGCCTTCTGCACTGTATAATGCAACATTCATGGAAGTTTGAAAAAGTGAAAAAGAAATCATGGAGTCTTGATTTTCACTGTGATGGGCTGCGAAAGTCAACCCGAGAAACGGAAGCGAATGGCTGCAGGAAAAACAGACACTTGACAGCACATTTTGGACGATGGTCAGCAGTATGTTAAGTATGCGTGATTTGTGTGCGTACGAAATGCAGTTACTTCCATTTCCTGTAAAGTGTCATTCCTCCAATCCCGTTGTTCCTGTTTTGCCGCTGACAGTCCGTTGGTTCGCACTTTAGAATGGTCCCTCACTGTGTTACGTCTCACTCCATATTAGTCAGCTGAAAGTAAGGGCTTCAGTTGTTTTCAACAATCCATTAACAACAGCACACACATATCAGAATTACTGTGGCTTTATCAAGCTGATAGAGGGGGAGGGGGGGGGGGGGGACACATGTACGTTTGTTTTTTGAAATGATGGATTAGTGTAGCAGCACAGCACTATGCAAGCTGTATGGAATAGATTTCAGAGAGCAGTGGGGACTGACTAATAGGGAGATGGGCAAACCTGCTGTAGAAACTTCTCACTGTGGAAAGCATTTTAATTGGTTCAGAATTGACATAGGCAGTAATGGGCACAGAAAAGGATAAAAGAAAAAGACTCCTCTTTACCTGCTGGACTGTACGTTTCTTCTTTTGTACAAATGTAAGTAGAGGATTCAGTGCGATGGCTTTTACGTGGACCGACCTTTTCAACGTAGCCCATCTCAGTTTAAACAGTTTAAGCGCTAAACTCTCCACATTGAGTGTGTGCAATCCTGTGTGTATGGTTTCCTCTGGTATGTACATGCTATGAATCTGTGTTTGCTTGTGTGTCTTCATGTGTGTCTGTGCACATTTTATATATATATATATGTGCCTTTGCATATGTAAAAGGCTCTGGAGTATGCAGTCAGATTAGATTTTGTTCTGTAAAGCGGTCGTGCGTTTTCCATGCGCCTGCCAGTCTGGATTTACATAGGAACATGAATTTGTCGCTCTGTTCTGCACTTCGCATTCCTTCACACAGGCCACATAACTGAAAACAACACAAGAAAGATCTTCCCAAATATAAATAGCAGTTTCCGCTGCCCATGTGTATACATTACATGTGTATCTGCCATTTACAGCTAAGTGTAAGTGCTAAGTGCAAATGGGCTATAAGGCAGGCTGAAGGCAAAGTAACTCTTGTTTCAAGTTATCTTCTTTCCTCATGAACGACGCAACACATTTAATGTGCTGGCAAAAGGGAAAGTCTCGCTGACAGTTTCCCAAATTCTGCGCAGACTGTCCACCCACCTACATTTCTCCTGTGAGTATAATTCTGAGCATGCTTCCTGGTACATGTGTAACTCAGTGTGCACACCTAAACTGGCTGCAAGCGTGTGTGACTACATGCGTGAATGTGACTGCGTGTGTGTGTGTGTGTGTGTGTGTGTACATGTTCTACCAGGAAGAGAACATTTGTGCAGATGGTGTGTTGGTGTTTGGATGGGATCTGCCATGCTAATGCTGCTACTCTGGATAGTCATCCGAAATTGCTGATAATCCATCAATCATCATTCATCAGCATGCTTTCATGAGAAGCGGAGGAGATGGAGAAAACAAATAAAGACATGGTAGACACGTGTAACTAGAGGGTGGTGTAGGGAGAAGCATTAAAACTAGTATGTAGTTAAGAAGTCTCCACTTTTATGGCATTTGCGGGGAAATATTTACATTGCTTGTCTGCATATCAGAACGTAAATGAATGAAAAGGTGCAAATTAGAGGTTTGAATATTGATTTGAAAACACAACAATGTCATATATGAGGCCGGGCATATTCACACACAAAACGTTATGCCATGTAAGTTGTTTTACCCAATATTTTCTGCTTTGTTTCAAGAAAACAAAATTAAATTAAACAAAATGGCCTCCAAAACTATGTGCAAAAATGAACACTAAATATTGGCAGAACTGAACAGTAGCAACTCTAGAAAAGAGAAGAAAACACGGGGGGGGGGGGGTGGGGGGGGGGGGGGAAATCATTAAACTGCCATTTCGCCACTAAAAGGCGGTGCTAACATGCTAACACGTTGCGAGCGCCTAAGTTAGAAAATATCACAGACAAACAAAAGGGGAAGAAAAAAGCAGAACGAGAGGAATGAGGAGAAAGAGAAAACAGCATAAGAGATATAAGGCAAGCTAGCCAATCTCTTATTGTTATACATTTCAAGTTTTATATATATATCAGATTATTGATTTAGATTTTCATGCAATAATGCTACAGTACATAAACATGATTCATATGCTGGCATTTGCATATAGGCCGACATTGCTGAACAACTGACGTGTCCTCATAAACATTACACAGCGCAGTCAACGTTTTAGCCTTCTGAAATAGCAAGATGTGCTGTCCATAACCGAAAAACACATCATAGAAGCGAAGGAAACGTCACCTCAAAGCAGAGTTTGACGTTATTTATTATTCTCTGAGTGCAGCTCAATAATAAGTGTGGTCATGTTTCTCCCACAGAGAACCGTCCCCCCCCCCCCCCCCCCCCCCCCCCCCCCCCCCCCCCCCGGGGATGTTTCCGTAAATTGGAACTAGATATCAATCAACTTTCTATAGCTAGAATGGTTATAAATACTGCTACACGGCACACAGCCACCCACGTCCTCCACCTATTATTTATCATTTCACTCTCACTGATTCTCTGTGTGAAGGAAGAAATAGCGGAAGGGAGATAGACAGGAAGGAGTGAAAGCCAATAAAATGTGAAAAAGAGAGGCCTTGAGGAAAAAAACAAAACATATAGCGCGTGCCCCACAGGCAGCCAACACGCATTCCAAGAATTTTAAAAGATAGTGGAAAGACAGCTCCCCAGAACGCAGGAAATAAAAAGAAACTAAGAAAGAAATGAGGTCAACATCCTCACAGGTACAGATACAGTTGATCGCTTGGGCTCCAAAGTGATCCTTGCGGGCAACTGCGCCCATCAGAAGTATGTCCACTGGAAGTGCTTGTTTTTGCCAGTGACAGGCTCAGATTGATATTCCAAGTGTCTGACAACATCATGGAGATAGATCCTTTTTGTTAAAGAGGAAGATCCTTATTGTTTAACTAGAAACAACAAGTCTCCCTCAAGGGGAAGCCTCGCTCTGAAATCTCGCGAGAGATGAGTTGGAGTCAGTAAGTCATGGTGTCTTCACTTTGGAATTAACGCGGCACTTTGTTTCTCCCAGATCTCACCTGATTTCAAACTTTCAGGAGCTTAGAGTCTGCTCTCGGGGTCTCGAGCGAGCCTTAGAGAGAAGATAATAGTCGAACAACTGACGAAACATTTCAGCACCGGCTTTAAAGAACACACGCCCGAAGAAACTGTTCCTCATTCCATCATTCTTTTGTCACCTTACCTCAGAAACTAAATGAAGCTATTTAGTTTGATATTTTACGAGTACATCTGACTACGGATAAGTAGCTTTGGGTAAAATAGGATGAATACCGTGCGTGGTCTCAATTAGGGGCGATGGAATACTCTTGTCCATAATCTTGCCCATAATGCAACTTTGAGATAGATAATAACTTCTCCTTCCATCCGTCAATAAGTCAAATGTAGCTAAAGTAGAGTACGTATCGACCGAGGTCACATTCGCCGGGATAGAGAGAGAGAGAGAGCGACAGATAACAGTTACACATGAGGTCAGTGACATTTTCTGCTGCAGAGGAGAAGCAGCAGCATCACTTGCACTTATTGACCGCTTTTGATGTATGAACGGGCCGGGGAATTTGTTCTCCGGCCGCCGCCCCCCCCCCCAAAGGAGGAAAGTCACTGACACGTTAGCAATGATCACATCCTCCTAGATGACCTGGCAAAGAGAGGACGACCTGCGGTACACAGGGAGAGAGAGAGAGAGAGAGAGAGAGATCCATCTGAAAACCTGTCAAACACGTCGCGAAGCCTGGCCACCACAATCCATCGCAACCCATTCTATTAATTCTCACGCCTCTAGTCCGCTCTAAAGCTACTGCGGAGGTCCAGCAATCAATAGAAAGCTATATAACTGAGTCAGGCAGCAATTATCAAAGGTCATTGTTAACGGATTATATCCCAATTAGACTCAAAACCCTTCATGGTGTGCCTCGATTTTTGACATTTTGCAATGCGTTGTCGGTGCCTATTCAACGGGCAAATTACAGAGACCTTGTATTGTCTGTGGCCCTCTAATCAAATAATTGTAATAAATTAGATATTGTCAGCAGGCATTTTGGAAGGAGAATGCTTTTGTCCTAATCAGCAACTAGTGTTTACCTTGTTAAGCCAATTAAACCGTAATTAAGTAGACCTTTCTAGCTAATATAGACCAATAAATCAGCCACATTTAGGTCCCTTTCTCTGTCTCATGCTTGATGAGTAACTTAACATTAAATCCGCTTTTTTTTTTTTTTTAAATGAGTAAATTATACACTCCACTGTGCTCCGTTTACTTTACTGTGCAGTCAGTTGAGCCTGGCAATGGTAGGTATTCGCACCCTTCCAGGAAAGTCAAGTAATTGTGTCCACAAGACCAAAACAGAAATCTTTGAAAAATCGGCGCCCGTAGAGCTCACTTCCTGCTGGCTCCCTGCACAGATAAGTGGCATAAAATGATGTACTGATACGAGTCTTCGAGACATTTCGAATTTTATGGGCCCTAATGGATTTCTAATGGATTTCTAATGGATTTCGGCCATGTAAAAGCAAGCCTTTACATGGCCAGTGTGGACATAAGAAAACGGTGGATGACCTCTAGATGTGCATGGCTGAAACACTTGCGTCGTTCAGAGGGTTAACCAAAGTTGTGTGTCTTGGTTTGACTGAAGGGGGCTACCTATTTTCCTTTCCTCGCTGCCCTGATTCTCCTACTGCATTCTATTGGATAAAGCTGACATCTTTGTTTTCTGTTAGTCTATTCTTGTGTGTTCTCCTTTTCTGATCCCTTCATTCCATTAAAGTCATACTATCAATCGCTGTGAAAAGGAAATGTTTGTTTTTTTTAACAGGATGAGGTGAATACGCCGTCTTTAATATTAGCGTGCATATGTGAGGTCAGGAGGTCATGGCACTCTCTGAGGAATCATGTCTGCTGTGAATGGTTTCCAGGGAAACAGCGAATACGGCAATTAAAAATCCATGAAGAGAGTATTCACATTGTGTGTCAGTCTTGGTCTCTCTGGCCTTGGTCACATTGTGTTCTGGACACGAGTGATTCATACAGTTTGTACAGGCAAAGGGTTTCTGCTTTGACTTCTCCTTGCTGGGTCAACTCACTCACTCACTCTAAAAGGCTGTTTGCTGTATTTATTTTTCCAAAGACAGCTTTTTGCAAGTGTTTCTCAGTACATGGAGCACGCCTGAGCTTGGCTTTAGACAGCTCCATCTGTGACCACTGCTGTTTCAGCTCAGAGATAGAGACGACAAGTAAGCAATGTTCAGAATTTCTTCTGACATTTTTGGTTTTTGGATGTATGTGCATCACAGGGTTTTGTGCCAGCTAAGAGGCACTTTCCTCAGGCGCGGGGGGGGGGGGGGGGGGGGGGCTCAAGGTGCTTTTCTCTCACATTTGCTATATTGTTGACTCCCCATGAACCTGACTCTTTCATTCAGAAGCCCCCTTTCTTTAGTCTTATGTCAAAGATTTGATACCAAGGACTGGGATTTGTACTTCAGCCACCCACCTGCTTTCACCAAGTCAAAAGTGAAAGGAGCAAGCTAATTTCCTGGCCATACAAGCATTACAAGAAAGGCTCTACCATCACCTTGAATTATAGAAACACTGTGATCCCCAATAGGACTTCCTGAGAAGCAGACACTCTGTCTTTGCTGCTTTCATGTCTGTTAAAGTTACATTTTTTTTTTTGCACATTCCAGCTGTGTTTTGCTTAATTAAGTGCTTCCATTTTCTGCCACAAATCCGTCCCCGGGTTGTGTGTAAGGTAGTTTAGATGCGCTTCTCCCAAGCCACGTCCTCTAGCACCGCCTAAGGTATTGCCCTCCGGTCTGCCCGGGGTTTCCTTGCAGTTGATCATGCCCAAAAAACATCCACCTCACCTGGGCCCTTTCAATGCAAAGGAGCAGAGGTTCTCCCCCATCCCCCTTCCAAATGTCCCTGTCCCTAAAGGTGAGTCGCTCCATTTGCAGCTAGCATCAGCTAGTATTAGCACTAGTCCCTGCAATATATTCCTGTAGTCCGCGGTTTGTGATGATGTAACATATTCAATGGTTCATGTAAAATCCAGCTAAAAAAAAATACTGTCATAAAAATGTACCTGCACTGAGTCGCCAAATAAAAGGATTATGGGTAATCAGAGGAACTTTGCCAGTGAGGTAACTTTGGGTGGCTGTGGACGAAATAACTAACTTGTGAAGCACATAGAACTTGAGCTGGCTTAATTTGGCGACCCATCGTGCCTGCTGTTATCTCTGTCATCTCCAGGCGCCGTTCCCTCTGCTGGTGTCAAAATAGTTCGAATTTCAGCAGCTCTTCCACCTTCAGTCTGGCTGATCTTCCTACCAATCGAAAAAGTTGGGATTTCTCTGCCCAGAAATAGGCACATGGCGACATATGCGTGCCACGACGGCGTCGCTTTCAGTTTTGAGTGCGCTTGTCGCACGTCTCCATTGAAAATGAATAATTTGAGTGCGCAAAAGATGCAGCATCTGAACGGCACCCTTAGGCTGTTTTCCACACTTCGTTTTTGTAGTTAATGAGATTCTAAATTTCTAATTAGAGCTAAGTAGCCTCATTAGTTTAGAGGTTTCTCATACAGATCATTATAAAAACAAAAGTGCTCACCTTGTGTTCACTCTTAGCTAACATGGGTACAAACTCTGCTTATTAATTGCCCGCTTTCACCACTGAAAACCTCCCTACAAAGGATGTAGGTGACACTCAACCATATATGGAGTGTGTGTGTGTGTGTGGAGTGCACCAGTTGGAAACTATAGTGCGGCAAGAGCACACATAACCTTGTTTATATAAATCCAAGGCTTATCTCACTTTGTTTTTTAGTGTGAGGACAACTGAGGCGACGCCCCTCAGTCTGCCCCTCTTGGGCTCTGGATATCCACTTCTCAAGTGCTTAATGAAGGGCTACACTCAGTTGCCTGCCCTCACTCCTCGAGAGCCCTTCGGCATTTACTTGAGCGCAGCGGTGGTGGGAATAGTTTTCGAGAGGCTTAATTCAAGGTGGGTGATCCTGCTCAAGAGGAGCGACTTCCACTTTACTCCAGATGGCGGTGGCACGCTGTGCTTTTTCACAACTTTTGCGAACAAAAGTTTGCATTTGAATTCCACCTGGATGCAGAAAACAGCTGGCTTGGAGAAAGCTCTGCCCCCAAACAGAGGCACAAAACTCAAGCTCACACTGCTGGCCAAAAGCAGCCGCGGGAGACACGATGCGACGCAGTCGACTGATTCGCTGAGAGCTGGCATCACTCCTGCCCAGTTCAACTGCAGTTTATTTGCACTGGAGGATATTATTTAGCATGAAAACAGAGGCCAGTTTTACACCAGTAACATTCATTTTGAAATATTTTGCTCATCACATGCTCAGTCATTTACAGATCATTTCTTCTTAGAGTAAGGTTTGGAGGTTTATTTTTGACATATTGCATAAAAGTGACCTCAGGCATTTTACACCACATGTTCTTGCATGTAACCCCTACTTGCTGAAGAACACATGGCATGATATGATTCAAAAAAAATCATAAAATGGCAGAAAGCAGCAAACTTCTATGTGCTGTGGGTGAGAATCGCTGTTGGCGGTGTTTTATGATCCACTGAATTTGATGCAGTTTCTGTTTTGGTGGAGGAACATTTGTGATCTGACAAGATATTGGCAACTGTAATCACAGCCAACCCAGTGTGTTGTCTTTGCACTCAGTTGTCTCACAAGGCCAACTGTCTTCATCCCGTCTTTTAGCCTCTCTGTAACTCTCACGCCTTAGAAACCACATTATCTGAAGAAAACCGTTACAGCTGCTTTCAGTGTGTGTGTGTGTGTGTGTGTGTGTGGGACAGAATGAGAGGTCAGTCACTATTAAGCTAGATTAGCCCGCGTATATGCAAATACAAGTCTAAGCACTGTGGCTGTGGGCCGTGTTCATATTAATCCTCTTCTTTCAAACTGCCCGCAGCATTTTACATTAAAGTTAATTTGGAGAAAAAAAAAGAAGATCTCCAAAATGTGAAGAAAAAAGAAAAGTGTCTGATTTGGAAGCAGTTTGTGCCCCCGGCATGCTTTGGTGGAGCAAAGTGCTTTTTCTAAACTGGAGAAAAGTTTACCCTTTCGCGTAGAGCACCGCTGAAATACATTTTTTTGGAGCCAGGTCTGAAAATTGGTACATTCACTTCAAAGAAATCCGGGAAATATATCCATCGACTTGAGACACACACATGAGCAGCGTATATTTGTGATGGAGGACATTTACATTACATGATCTTTGTCCACATCACATATCTTAACGTTTTATCTTGACTTCAGTCCATGAATTTTGTGAAACTGTGTTGGCAAAAAAGGGCAGTCGGATTAAGTGCGCAGCCATGCTAGCAGCTCTGCTAGTCTGCACAGTGGTGCCGAACGCTAGCACATCTTCGTTTAGTGTGTTATGCAAACATTTATATACATATACATAGCACTAAACATGAACTACACCTGGGGATGATGCGAATGTCATTAGTTTAGCAAATGTTTGGTCTGTTCATTTATCAAATTAAACGTTTTGAAAAGGAACCCGAATGTCTGTACCAAATGTCACGGCAATCCATCTGAACCACAAGTTCGAGGTGGCGCTAGAGGAAAAAGTCGGGGTCGGGGGGTCGCCAAAGTCATTAGGATTTATCATCCAGGAACCCTGAATGGCTGTACCAAATTTTATGCAAATCCATCAGGTAGATATTTCACAGAATAAGGGGAAGCTTTGACCTGCTTTGACCGGGTGCAGCAGGAAAAGGCAGGGTATCACCAAAGTCATGAGGACGCAGCGTCTGGGCACCATGGATGTCTGCACCTAATAACCACCACCTAATTTGAAAATGTTCCAAGCTGTGAGCAGTTCCACAATTTCCTATGTGAATTGTGAAAAAGTGTGGACTGTATTGAGTATGTGTCTTGTCTGGTTCAAGAAAACTTCTCGACGAGACAATCTTTCAGTGTGTCTCATTTGGCTGCATTGGAATTTGAATTAAGGCTTTTTCCTGTTTCCTGTCTCGCGGGACATTTTAATCAACATTTTATTCCTCTTTCCTCCTCTCCCTTCCTCTTTGTGTCTTTTTGGGGGGGGTTTTTAGCGCCTTATATCTAGATGCATGTAGGCAGACATGTAGGCCGTTGGACACCAAAACATTGCCAATTCTGACATCTTTTTGTTGGGGTCGTTTAAAGTGGCAGAAATAGAAAAAGGAATAGTGTATAAAGTGATCAAAACCAAGTTTCTGAACAGAGTGAAGCATCAATCACAAATATATAGCTCATAATGTGTCTTTCTTTTTGTCTGCGGTTTTCTCCAAAGAGTTTTAGTCGACGAGAGAGGAAAAACAGTCTTACAAGAACAAGGGTTTTTTTTTTTTTCTCTTAAGAAGCTCCGGCCTCCCGGCAAGCTGCTTTATCTGAGAGAGTGCAGAGTCCTGTGATGTCAGAGGAGAAAACAGGAAGTTAATGATCACGATTCTCATTCTCTTCTTCTAACTTCTTATTATCTTCTGGGGTAGAAAATCTTTAGGGATCTACTTTGTAATGTTCTAAAAGTTGATGTCTCGGACATTAATCTTTCACAAGGAGCAGGGAAGTTAGAAGTTACTTTTCTTTTTATTTAATCCCAGTAATGTCCTACAAAATCCTTGTCTCTGAGCATTTAGTGGGCTGTACTACAAAGTCAATCTCGGTGGAATTTAAACTTAATCTTGTGGATGTGGGTGTGCAACCTCTTTTGTGAAAAGGGGTGCTTTACCATGAAAGCCATGTCCCATGGGAGGTTAGAGGAAGGAGTTGTGCACACTGTGGAGCCTTGTTGTTAGGTTCAGAGTTGACAAGAATGGTTTGATTCCATTTGCACTGCATCCAAGTTGGACGTAGCACCTACAAAACAACTCATTGAAAATGAATTAGCAGGCTTTTGGTTCAGTTTGGGTCCTCTGTGGCCTCTAGACTCGTGCCAGCACAAAGCTAGGAACTGTGAAAAGGCATTTACAGTGCCATTATCATCAGGTGGTGGTCCATTACTTTACACCTGCACCTGTTTGGTCATATGGCTCCGAATGCCCCTGCTTTAGCCAAGGTGGGTGGAGCAGCAAACCAGTCATTTTGCAGGTGGCGCAATGCGATTTTTATGGCTTTGGTCGGCGGAGGCACACAGACAAATCTCTCCAAAATCACACAACACTCTGTGTAATGTATGTAGTTTTTTCCTCTTTCCTTTGGTTTGATAACCATTTTAAATCCAGTCCGCACTCCAATTGTAGCACAGCTTTCGAGCAAGCAGTGCAGACTCTGTACCAGGTTAACTAAAGTCGTCACAAAGCAGCAAGATCTAACAGGTTCCCACCGTTTTCAGGAGCGTTCTTCTCCATTCTGTACCCTCCTTTACAGAACGTAGAAACGCTCGATTATGTAAGAATCTTGGAGGTTTGTGTTGTGACCACCAGTTTGAAATATTTCAACTGTGTTTCTGAGGAGTCACAGGTTTTCATGGTCAGTTTGGCATTGCAGTGGGCTCTCAATATTACGTCAGCCAGGAGCCTGAGCCACCGTCGCTGTGGCGAAGACGCCAGTTATATTGTTGTTGAGAACACAACACAGCACCGTAGTACCTGATGAGTTCATCACCATGATTTAAGATGCAAACGTATCGTCGGTTTTCCCAACAGCGTAACAGAACTTTAAGCTCGGTGACTGGATATTAGTTATCGTCTTGCCTTACACCTTTTATATGTGTATATATGAACCAGAGATATTTTCTAATTCAGCTGTTCATCTTTTGTGCTGATGATTCAACTGGAGTTTCATTCAGTTATAGTCACATTCGTGTTCCCCAGAGGATTAACCCTCGACGCTGTCTCGATTTAGTGTAAACATTAATGTTCCCCACAGGATGGCTACAGAATGAAGCTCACTGATTAAAAAAAAAAAAAAGAAAGATGAATCCGCATTCAGTTGTAAAACATTGTCTTCAGAGTTTACCGACTTGGCGACTTTGACTGTACGATTTCTTTAACTCGTTTTTCTTCTCAAAATATTCCTCAGTTATGTAACATGTAGAGACATCCTGTGCAATGAACAATAAACTTCATTTAGTGTTTGGTTGGTGCATCCAAGACATTCTAACCTTAGTTTGGCCTGCAGTGTCAAATCCCACGATGCGTTGGTAAATAAATCTCTTACTAAACAGATTCATAGACTTCATTTAATCTAAGAATAGATGTAATTTTGACCGCTCAGCCCTTGTCTTCATTTCGACCAGATTCTCAGTTTTAATTTCTGTTATTTTACTGTTAGGACGGCGACACACACTCAGAATCTCTCCTCACCTGCAGTGTTTTCACGTCCCAATCCTCCCTTCTAATTTATGATATTCAGCAGCCCGCAAAAGGTCAGAGTCAGCCTGTCAAACACTCCTCCTGTCCATTCGTCAAATCAAATCTCACAAACACATGGAGCTTGACCTTCATTTCTTATACAGTTTCTATAAAAAAAACAAAACAAACATACTCACCACATATTATCATGGCTGTCTGCCAGCGTTAACTGGTGGAATTCCATGTGAAAGAGGAAAAAAATGGACTGGAAACTGGAAAAATGCCAGCTGACGCAAGATTCATTATTGTTCATCTGGTGAGTGTCATATGTCTTCACACACACACACACACACACACACACACACACACACGTACGTGTCAGGGGTATTTTTCTGGCCTGGTTTTTGAATACTGAAACTTTATTTGTTCGCTTTTGGACTACCAGCTGAGATGTGGCTCTTGAAGTTGTTGAAGCCATTCGATAAAATATGATGACATCTTTATGTCGATCATAAAGATCACACACACACACTGCAGTTCTTCAACTTCAAACCTTGAATTAGCCTACACACACTCTCAGCTGGTCTCAAGTGAATTTGTGTCCCTTTACTGATAAATTCATAACACACACACACACACACACACAACTCCCTTCCCACAACACATTCATAATGTTTCAGTCAGCGGCTGTTTGCAAAGATGACAGTGATATGGACTGTGTGTGTGTGTGTGTGTGTGTGTGTGTGTGTGTGTGTGTGTGTGTGTGTGTGTGTGTGTGTGTGTGTGTGTGTGCGCGCGCCTCCACTGAAATATGTCTCCAATCAAGTTAATATCAACTGAGAAGTGCTGAGGGCCCCGCCATGGTTATGACCTCCATAACGGCATGCTTTGTTTTAATGGTGATCCTCTGTGACAGACCATTAGTGTGTGTGTGTGTGTGTGTGTGTGTGGGTGTGGGTGGGGTGGGGGCGGTAATGGACGGCAAAGAGAAGAGAGAGTCATAAAGACATGAGGTGAGAAAAGGAGAAAGAGATAAAAAAAAAAAATCAAACCAAAAGGGGAGACAGTAGGAGATGAAGAAGAGGGTGAATCACCAGAGAAAGACAAAGATCACAACCAAGTCACAACTAGCAAACTAAGACAAGAGAGGTGGTCAGATCTTTACACATGAGGGGAAGCAAAAGTATTGTTACCAGGCATTTATCAAACAGAACACACACACACACACACACACACAAGCGTCAGTCAAGGAGAATGGAAGATTAGTGTATCTCACTGTCTCTTTAAGTCATACAGAAACAAAACACATATTTCACTCTGCAGAAACACACTCAAAGGAGAAAAGTAGTTGAAGAGAAAGGACAGAAGGAGTTTAAAAGAACGGGAGAGGGCAGAAGAAAAAGAAGAAAGCAGGAAGAGGGGGCAGGAAAGATGGAAGAAATGGTCTCAGTAGAAGCGAATGATGGGGGAGCGAGGAGTCACAGAGGATGGAAGAGAGGGGAGAAAGAAAAAGCGAGGGAAGGATAAGAGAAGAGAGAGGTGAGAGGGGAGACAGGGATTGAGGACAGTGATGCAAGCTGGATGAAAAAAGGTATTGAGCACAGCACTGCCTCACTCCAGTAGTTCCAGTTCACTGACTCACTGCAGGAAAAAAAAAACGGGATAATTGACTGGTCTGGACGAGACGGGAGGGCAGAGATACAGAGGGGATGAGAAAATAACCCAAACACTTCATAGAGAAGGGCTGAAAGCAGTACAAGCAGGGCTGCGCAGGTTGCTCGTACTGTAAGATATAGTTTGCTACTTGATGGTCATGCAAACTAATCACACTTGTAGCAGCAGTTGGTGGCGGTTTAGTGATTTAAGAGTTATAAAGGACCAAAGGACGGGTGCCGGGTTATGGGGAACACCATCAAAATGCCAGATGGGGGAATATTCTTTGGGAAGAATGCTGTCCAGTAGAGTTCCAGAGGCGCGGAGGGTCAGTAGGTGTCTTTCCATCCACCTGTTTTGATGTGCATTTTCAGTTGGCGCATGAAAGAACCTGTGTGGAGCGTTGAGAGACTGTGGGCTTCCTCAAATTCATACACGAAACAAACAGAAATGCCATATTTCGTATTTTGTGCAAAGTGCTGGCTTATTTCTTTGCATGGATGGAGGATGCACGTAACATCGCAAACTGCCTGCAACAAATTGCCTGTAGAAATTCACGTCCGTGCTAACTTGGACAACCACGAGCTATAAAGGCGTGGCTGCAAAGATGTAAAGATGTACTTATCAAATCATTCATGTCTATAATCTATAATATTTCAACTTGTTTCCATTGAAAAAAAAAAAAATCAACTTGTTTTAAGAATTTTCTAAAAATGAGTTTTTTGGTATCTAAGAAAGATTAACGCAAGCTAGAACTTTATTTATTTTAGAAAACACTTTTTACACTGTTTGTCAAAGTAATCTTAACTCAGTGTGCACATACTAGGTTTTTCCTGAGCTTTCAACTGCAGTTTGAGTTTGCATAGTTGTCATGGTGATGGCTCACTTGTCCAGACGGCATTTCGTATCTGTGGCCCTCTTCAGCTGTGCAGGTCCTGGTAATCTCTCATTGGCTGTCTTACATATTTATTCTCTCCTCTTCTGACTGAGATGTGAATTATTGTTGTTATTTATTTATTTCTTTTTTGCTCAGGCTGAGCTGCATCTTCAGAAACACCTCTTGAAACCGCCCACAGACATCCTCGCGGTGTGAAGCGGCTCATAACGACGCGCTAAGAGACGTAATAAATCCTCAAATGAATGTTTATGACGTGATTAAAAAAAAACAAAAAATTGAAGACATGATCAATATCCAATTAGTATCAGATGTGCAAAAACTGTGGTGTGGATGTGACTGTGTGTGTGTGTGTGTGTGTGTGTGTGTGTGTGTGTGTGTGTTTGCGTGCATGTGTGTGTCTGTAAGCATCATTAAAGCCAGTTAATGGCCATGTTTTGTTGACAGATGAGAGTGCTGTTCATTCTGCTGGAAAGGACAGTCACTCCACCAGCCCCCCCCCCACCCCACCCCACCCCCCGCTCTTTCTCTTTTTCCATCCCTCCATCTGAGTCTAGACGTTTGTTTGCAGAGACAGTTCAGGAGATCCATTTCCTCCCCCTGCTGCCTTCTCTCATCTTCCCCCTCCTTCCCATCTATTCTCTCTCCACCTTCTTTTCTCCTTCCACGCCTTACATCACTGCCCCCCCCCCCGCATCTCTGTCTCCCGAACCTGTCTGTCATTTATTCAGCTCTTGAGTGTTCAAATCTTACACAGATGGTCTTGTTTCCAAAATCCAACTTGTTCCAAGACCTTTTTTTCTTCTTCAACAGTCGATATGAAAGTATACCTGGTTATGATGGACATACTTTAACGGAGACAGATTTATTTTCTAGCCCTCCCTCCCTTCTCTCACACACACACACACACACACACACACACACACACACACACACACACACCTCCTCCAGAACTATAGTCTGTCAGTGAAGGCGCCACCTCAGCCGAACTCCCAGAGAAATGATAGATAAACAAGTTAATGGGCAAGTTTGGCAAAAAAAGCAGTTCCTTTCACACAAACTTCCCAGGGCACAACAACACAAGAGATAGAGAGAGAGAGAGAGAGCGAGCTGAAGCCAGTATTTAACAACAGATGCACTCCCACGTGTTTGTACTTCCTGTTTTTTTTGTGACACTATTTCTATTCTTTTCTCCATCTTAGCTAAACCTAACAGGAGCTTTCAGGTGATGTGACGCAGCCTCGGGTAAACTCAGTAGACTATTGGGGATCTCTATGTATAACTATTACGCAGCACACAGCGGCTGTCTCAACAGAATTCATGATCTATTGATTCACTGTTTCTGCACGCAAATTAGTGACTCGTACCCCAAATCAAATCAAATAATCAAAAATCACGGCGGTATCCTTTGAAATCCTCCCCAATGCAGGCATTTAACCAGAGTTGGTATCGCCCACAGCCATGGCTAGAATACTGCGCTCTGTGTAGAGGTGCATGCTTTTGCCTCCCCTGTCCTACATTTGGGGCCACCAGTGATAAATATGTTGCGGTTACAAAATGAGGCTGCACCAAACGCGGAAGTGCATTGGACAGAGACTTCAACCAGCATGCATGTAACCACTGCTGAAGAGACAGAGAGAGGCTCTGGAGTGAACTGCAGCCCACCTGCAAGGATGAAACAGTTCATGATGAAGTTGGGGGGTTACTGGGGGACATATGGGCCGTGTACCATTCACTGTAATACCTTATTTAGAGTGGCAATACAGTTCAATTCAACACACGTTGGGTAGTTAATTTCCGCATTTGTCACTGCATTTAAACATTGAAATGTACACAGATAAAAAAAAAACAGCATTTCTCTTATGGGCCCTGGCACGCAAAGTTAAGACAGGAAGACAATTCAAAACAACAAATGTGCACCTGACCCTAACCCAACACCCAAACACACAAGGACAAAGCAACAGTGTATGTATGACAGTGTGCCTATCAAAGCGACGGTGCAGCCGTCTCCGTGAATTCATCTCCCTCTTCTCCGACTTTATTTGCCTCCCTCCTTCCTCTGACTCTGACTCGCTTGTCAGACGAAGGTCCGCCATTACTCTCTCCTCCCTCCCTAAATATCCCCCGTCCCACACTCCATCACGGCACCGTGGCAGGAGGGATCGAGCCCGGGAGAGAGGGGGACGGGGGAGGCTGAGGAGAGAGGAGGGGAAGATGCGACGTTTCAGTGCAAACTTAAAGGCATTACTCTGCAGAGAGCGGGCAGCTTTCTACATGATCTATGCTGAGTTTACAGGAACATGCTGGAGAGCTCGCTCCGGCACGCTCGCTCACTCACTCACTCGCACAACATATCATTTCCAGAGAGCCTGTTTTCCATCGTACGCTAACCCGACGAACACATGTTCCTACATCGCCTCGGGGAGCTGGGGTAAACGGGAGGATTCTGTCAGATTTCCCCTCCCTCTCTAGACGTGTCTGGTCACATGTTTACTCGTTCACTTTTTATACGACATTTTGCCCGAGCAAAAGGAACGTGCTAAAGTTGTTCAAGGCCTTATTATTTTTAGGAGACACCTCGTGCTCTTTAAGCTTAATAATGCCATTCAGCTCCCACAGACCTGACGGTGTAATGCTGGTGCTACTCTGCCTTTGCTTTGCTGATGGTTTAGACTAAATGCAAACGCTACTCACAAAGAAAAGGAAGAAAGAAAAAAAAAAAAAAGCGCATCACTATTGCTTCATTTGGACATGTTGGGCCAAATGACAACCACTACAGCTGGATGTTATACCCGATAGTGAAGCCTTAGATCGACTATAGTCAGCATGTTTGTGTTAGCAGTTGATCGCGTGACTACTTGTGCGTGAAAAGGGGTCCTCGGAGTGATAAACCCACGAACGATGTCAGCTCTACAGAGCTCATTGTCTTGGTCTTACGGCGCAGAAATGTACTGTTTTGACCTCTCATCGGCGTCATTTTTGAGCCGTTTGTTCGGCTGTTGCATGCTAACAAGTTTCGCCACATCAACTTAGAAGGTGATAACATGTCAGCGGTGTGTTTTTTGCGGCTCGTTTCCGCTGCCCCTAAGTCGCCAAGAAATCAGTTATTGCAGTTATTTGAAGGTACCCCATGGATATTTCTTGTGAATTTACATCCAGCGTTTCTCACACAAAAAAAATATAGTGTGTGTGCGTGCTCAATGATGACAATGATGAATGAATGCTTAAAGATGGGTATATTTTTACAGTGGGCTCATGTGCTGTCGCCTCTGATTAACAAGTGTCTCAGCCTCTTACATCAAGCCGTGGCGTCTTCCATTTGCTTGTCCCACCCCGGGCTCTGCCTCATTGTGTATATATGTTTTGGGGTTTTTTTTTTTTCCTTTTTGGCTCCAAACAACTGTCAAGATGGCATCAAGCAGCTCAACACAAACTCCAGGCTACAAACCGCTGTTTTTGCTGCTAATTGGTTCCTGAAGGACCCAATAGAGTTTGATTTTGTCTTAAAGTGATTAAAACATGATCTGAAAGTTGTTCAATGAACCCCTTTTTTTTTTTTTTAAGTAAAAGACACATCTACTCCCATAGCCTTTAAGAGCCGATTCTAGCCGAAATTCAGGTTTTACCTTTTTTTTTTTGTATCAATGGGCAGATGATTGGAAAGCAAGTACGGACACCATTTTATAAAAACCCAAGATACAGCATGCCCTTTGTCCTCGGGGGCCCAAGGCAGCAGAGATACAGGGTCTTACCGTTGTTAATACCAGCAATAGTGAGACATCACAGAGGGCCAGAGGGTTCCAGTGCCGTGGACACAGGGTGGAGGGAAAGACCACAGCTGGAGATGAGGCTCTACCCTCCTCTTGTTATCTCACTGGTTCGCCATCAGCTTCATTACAAGGCGTATGAAATAATAACAAACGATACTAAGAAAGTTCCGTGGAGGAACATCGTCTTCTGAGTTTTTTTTAGACCCCGTGCAGAGAGAGAACAGCAGGGGACACTGAACGTCATCAGTTTGAAAAGTTGAAACCAAAGTGTACATTCCCAGAGTTGAAGAAAACGTCTCCCGACTCAAAGAGCTCTCCTCGCCGGGGCCAGAATGAGAACGTCTGAGTTTAGTGGCCCCCGTTACGAGCAGACTTGACATAAAGTGAACTGCGGATAAAGGGGAAATTGCAGCTCTTGATGGCTGGCTAAGTCTTGGTCAGCAAAACGTTTTGCCTGAGGGAGAGTTGGGGTGAGGGAGACGGGGGAGGGTGTGTGTGTGGGGGGGGGGAATTCTGCTTAGAATGAAGTTTCTACTGATGCTGATCATTCCTTTAAAAGTTGTGAGGTTATTGTTCTTGTAGCCAGGGCAGAGAGCTAATAAGAGCTGGATGAAGTGAGTGTGAGGTGTGTGAAGGTGTGTGTGTGTGTGAGAGAGAGAGAGAGAGAGAGAGAGAGAGTACTAGAAAAGCTGAAGGTTAGAAACTATGGAGGAAGTGATTATTCGTTTATGCAAAAACATATTTTTCTTCAGAGCCACAAGCCAAACTCCAAAAAAAAGTGTGGATGAGATTGACGGAGAGCGGCAGACATGAATACATTGTTAGGCTGAGTGAGGTGAAAGCTTAATGGCAATTCTATTTTACAACCGCGGAATATGATCACACAGTTTGGCCAACATCAGAAATGTATATACCACGACCTGTTCGATGACAAAGATTTTCACAGTTGTTTTTCGTGTATTTCCGACATTTTCCCTCTAATTTTCTCTCAGGGCCATTGCTTGTCTCGGGTAGGCAGAAGTCTGGATCCAGGCATACACACAACGCATTATTTATTTAAATTGTGATTTTGGTAAGTGATAAAAAAAAAAAGGAATGTTGGACCCCAAAACTAACTAACTTGATGGGATCGTGTAGCTGAGTGACTCCCAAATCTGATGCTTTATACGAGTCTGGTGTCATGAGAAAAAAACGCTCTCAAATCTGTAGTTTGTGCAGACAAATTGCTAATAAAATATTGTTTGTGAGAGTACAAGATCAAACGTTATTAATGCAATAATGATTTTAATATAATAGGATCATTTTAATATTTGTTGGCACCTCAATCCCAAAAACACACCGCAGCTAGCCGAGCCGCTAACAGTCTGGGTTGCCACAATAACCTGCGACTTCAGTTTCTAATAGCAACATAAATCATTCATTCGTGGGCGATATGAGCTCTTTGTGCATGCAGCTGACACCCGCTAGGCTCCGCACTCATGCTGCGTAACAGTTGTTGGTTGCATGTTGCACCGACCCCCCAGTTTAGCCTGCGTTAGGCTGCGTGAGGTAAAGTAAGGCCATTCTTTGTTTAACTTTTGGACTCCGCTTTAATGGGATGAGCCGTCAGAGGTGAAATACACACTGCTCAGTCCACACAGGCTTTTCTCTTTTGTCTTGCTCGCCTTGAGTCAGCTCAGCTCTTTTAATCACTGCTAAATATTGCATGAACTTGTGAAGATGTGGAGCTCGCTCTCTCTCTCTCTCTTTTTCCCGCGTCCATTTCTCTGCCTCTCTCATTGCCTTCTACTATCATTAACGCCTCCTCTGCTATTGGATTTCTGGAGTGCTCGGCTGGAAAAATCTTTGTGCAAGACAATATAGTTGCATGCATTAAAGGAAAACACAACAAAAGCAGAAAACTTACAAAGTATTTTTTCTTTCTGGCCCTCATCTGGCAAATGGAGGAATCAATTGTACTCCGAATCAAACTTTGATCGCTTCCTTTTGCTCAGATCTTGCTTTTTTGCTTTTCCCCACGGTTATTTGTTTCTGCCCGTGTCTCTACATTATTAAGTCATGAGCTGCAAGTTTTAAGTAGTTTCTGATCACTCCCACTGAGTCATGACTGTCTGATTGATTGACAGAAAAATCGTACCTCTGGTCAGCACTCAAACTTAACCTGACGCGCCAGATGGTTTGATACACAGAACCATGTGAGAAGTCGTCCTTGGAAACTGTTTGAGAAAGGGCAGGCCCTTTCAAAAACGATTTGGCTGGTGATTGGATGGACCATCTGTCTCATCACGGGCTAACATCTTTTCCATCGAGAAAAGCCTTCAGTGCTGTTCTTTTCTCTTATGTCAATGAAGAAACACTCTCCAGTTCTGATGCTATAGCAGCATTTACGCCAACCTCTTTGTTGTGTTGTCGAACAAACAGTAATTTCTCGCCGTTTCCAGTTGTTCGCCACGGGATGCTGATTGGTCCGGACCACCATGGTTCAGCCACAAGCGCATAACTTGTCAAACTACTGCGTTGACGCACTTTTACAAGCTACGTGGCATCTGAAGATCAAGGCACTTGGGTTACATATTGTGATTTAAATTTGACAAAAGAGAAAGAGAGAGAAACGTTCACTTGAATTTGCAGACACAATGGTGTCATAAGACTAATGCCAACATGATCTGGACTATATAGACTAGTCTTGAAGTGAATTTGCATACCTTGTATTGCACACAGAGCTGTCTCTGACCTTTATTTCTACTCTGACTTTTCTTGCTTTTATTGGAAAATGTTTCATTGATGTCACTAATCAATACTTTAAAGCCATAGTCTTCAATTGTCTATCCACCAGTTAATTCATTTTAAGTAATCAGCCCCTGATCAGATGGACGTTCCAATAGTGTTTTAACAAACCGTTGCTGTCTTCCTTGTTGGCACTTCAAACTGAGGATATAATAAATCACTTTTTTTTAAATGAAAGTAAGCAATCTGCAACATTTTATTCTTCACTTTTCCTGAGTGTTCTTAGTCATAATTTATTATCTTCACCTGGTCAAGGGCAAGTTTTTCATATTTTCAAATCTCTGCTCCTCTCAGACCAGAACCCCCCCCCCAACCCCCCCATAAAGTGCAACATGTTAGAGAGTGCCGAGGGCAAGAAAAGGAGGGCATGTCAAACCGCTACTTAAACGCTCTACAGCAGAACTCTGAAGTCCTCAGGGGCCGGATTGAAGTAGATCATTTCCCTTCCATCTCATCCTGCAACCCCCCCCCACCCCCACCCCGAACCTCCTCCTTCCAATTCACATATTTTGGAACAAAATCACACGGTTAAGGATAGGACAACTTTTTTTTATTTTTTTTATTTAGTGTATATATATTTTAGAATGTGAAAATGACTCTGGCTCTGTCAACATCTAATATTAGCGGGTTTCTTGGAACAGTTTGGCATAATAAGCCAAATCAGCAGAACATTGTTTTTCTCTTTTGAAAAGCACCACTCGTGATTTCCTTTTACATCACAAAGCTGCAGTGGCTTGTAAGTTAAAGGCAGAGATGAACCAGACCGACGTCCCCTATATGGATTACACTATGTGTAGAAGTGTAAGACATATTCCAAAGAGTCCACTAAACGTTCTGATAATGACGGCTCTCTCCAAGCCTGCAACTTCTCCAAAGAAAGGCCTTCCATATACTCAGTCCCTGAATTTAAAGGAAGAGTTCGACCTTTTGGGAAACATGTCAAACAATTGCTAATATTAATTAACACGATATGTTGTGCTAATGTTGTGAGCTTCGGAGGTGCTGGCAGGTGGATTTTGTTAGCTTTGGACAACGCCAGACTTGCTGTTAGGGGGTGGTGGCTGGGTGCTGGCCAGAGATTCATATTTACATGCATGGGAGTGGTGTCGATCTTCTTATGGAACTCTCCGCGAAAAAGCATAGAAAACATTGTTCTTTGAGAGAACATTTGTACCAACGTTCATTCTCAACACAAGTCCGTGTGCTGTATGATCATTTGTCACTTCGGACAAAAGCACGCATGAAAAAAAATCAGGGATCGTACAGCTTTTTGAAAGTAAAATTCAAGCACGTCTAAGGTACCTCAACCAAAACGTTCCATTCTGAGAGCATGACGTGCGGCGGAATAGAAAAACATCTCCTTTTTCATTTCAGCGCCCCATGTCAGTCAATCTGGAGAAGTTTCATTGCAAATGTTGCAACACTTTTGCTTTACATGAAACACCAGATCACGTCGAGTATATTTGAATTCAAGCATGTTCCCAACCTTGAAAACATACCGGTTAAAATGAAGCATTTTCCAAGCTTTCAAGACTTTGTGCGATCCCTGATGGATGCAGAAATGTCAATCGTGAGGTATTTTGTTAAAAATCGCCAAAACGATGTCCGGATGAAACACGCTCATGATTCTTTCTCGCTGTGGGAGTCGGTTGAGCTCTGACTGCACATGCAACTCTACCGCGTTCTAAATGGAACCCCTGTGTTTGAACCAGATCGCTCGTTTGATTCAAACTGTGGTGAGGAATTCTAAACACTGTTGAAAAGCAATGAGATGAACCAAACAGACGGACATTCTAACACATATTACTGAAAACAAAAATGCTATTAACAGGTTAATAAGGGAAGTAAGGCACAGGTACAAATGCTTTTAAACTATTAATGCAAGGCCCTGAAATGTCTCCTGCTAGTGATGATTTAAACCTGACTTCATGGCTTCCACACCTGCACCTACAAATCATTCCAGACAAACTGAGCACCCATGGACACACACACACACACACACATGCAAATACACACCCAGAACATTTCTTTTCTCTTCTCCGCTGATTCCATCACGCTGTCAGCTCTGCAATCATGATGTCTGCGCCTTTTTTTTTTCCCGCTGTCAAACGTGACTTTTTTTTTTTACAAACATTTATAGAAGCAGACGGTCTCGCCAAGCGTCCACATGAGGACGAGGCACTTTGCACAACGCTTGTTTAATCACGTCAGCACAACCACACGTGAAAGCACATCGTCACATTTACAAGGCGAGGACACGCGTGCACCAAAAACAAAGGCGAGAGATTATTTCCACACACACACACACACACACACACACTGACTGTGAGTTCATTATGTCTGTCTATAATTAGCAGTGGGTTGGGGAGGAAGTCGTCTTGCCTCTGTCTGTCACGTTAGCAGATGACTGAGCACCCGACAGTCACTGTGATTTATCAGCTGGATATTACATTTCCACGATCCCTCTCTGACTTTCTCTGTCCGTCTCTCTCTTTGTTGCCTTCTCTCACCTCCTCATTGCGCTGTCACTCTCTCTTCTCTCTCTGTGTACATCTGTCTCTTACCCCATTTTATTCACTGTGATCATGGAGGTGAGTCTTCTTCCGCCGGGAGAGTCAGAGGTCAGTCTGCTGCTGGTGGGGTTCCGGGCACATTAACAGGGCAGATGTTTGCTAACACGGGAGTTATTGTAGTGTGTGTGTGTGAGACACAGATCTAATGTCTTATTCAGTTTCTACAGTGAGAAGCAGACCAGTGTGAACACATCACACAACTCTGTTCTTTAGTCATCAAACATTTGATCTATCTTGCCTTCATCAGAGGCTGTTTCCTGTTCCCTTATATGCAGTCCGTTTAATCGGTCATGTGACATATCGAAATGTATTACTATGTAATAATACAATTTTGGAGAATCAAACTTATTTATTTATCTTTTTATACTTTCAGACATTACAATCAAAACTTCTTAACATTTCCACGCTAAAAGCAGTGCAGGTTACAAACAAGAACAAGAGCTAGAGGGAAATCAACACAGACATCAGCCCGAGCATGTTTTTTTTTGTTTTCTGTCAAAATTTAAAACGAAAAATCTTTGATCAAATACATTCTTTTATCTGAAGATCCGTCAATAGTTAAAAAGCTGAAGGTTGTTATTTTTGTATGACGAAAGAGAGGAGGAGATCCGGGGTGCTTTCACACCTAACCTACTTCGTTGACTTCAAATGGACTCTGGTGCAGTTAAACTCCTAATAACTAGACGTAAGACCGCATGAAACTGAGGGTCTTGCTCCGCTTCCAGGTGGACTCTGGTGGGCCTCATTTGTGGTGTGAAAGCAAAGCAGACCGACCACAGCGGCGAGACAGAGGAGATTTGTGATAAGCCAAAAGCGTGAAAGTGATTTCTATAGCCTATAATTACACAAGCTCATGTTGCAACCATGGTAACACCTGGGCAGGCGAGTGCGGGGAAATACCCTGATCAATCAAAAAGTGAAAGGGAGTTCAGTAACTGTCCTCCCTGTAGTAACCAAACCTGATGTGGGTTCATGTAGCGCTGGTGATATCGTGATGACAGGCACCAAAACTAACCAATCAGTGGGTTAGCTGTCAGAATTTATGCTTACAGCGCTTTTGTAATGGCATCAGTGTGAACACAAGGTCCCATGGTCCAGACCAGATGAGCTGAACCGCAGGCAGGAGAACAGTTGGGACACTGGATATGTATGTTCTTGGCTAACCGCAGATTGACAGGGAATTAGTTCAGGTTATCCATTAATAGCAAGAGATGCAAGAGATTTGAATGTAAAATGATTTTATAGATAGAAAATTGATGCAGATTTTGTTCCTCTGTACCTCCTATAAAAATGGATATCTTACCTTTTCACCCACACATGGGGCGACATGAAAGATTGTATTTGGTGGGTGTAACATTGACTGGTTTGTATTTACGGTCATTTACATTTTTCTCAAAACAATGTTTCGTATCCACTAAGAGCAAATGTTCTTTTTTTTTGCAATATTTTGTTCATGAAGGCTGATGACAGTGATCTGTAGATCACATGGCCGATTAATGGACTTGTATTTAAGTGAACCAAAAACCCAGATGAAGGCAAGGTGACCAAAAACGTTGAGCGGTGAACTGCAGAAGAGTTGCGGAGCATTTCGATTTGAATGTCTAAACCTGTGCAACTTCCCTGAAACAGACACGCCAATGTCAATCAGAAATCAACCCTTAGTATAATTTACAAACCAGCTGTTTGGATCCCGCACGCTGCAGCTGTAAAAGCCTGTATTGTGAAGAGGCGGTACATACAACTTTCGTCAGCTCTGCTTTTCTGCACACAAAAGTAATTATTCATCTCTGCTGAAGGTAGATTGCTGTAATCTTTCAACAGTTATGAATGTCTCATAATAAAAAAACAAGTTACCGCCATCATCATAATCAAATACGTTTTTGATTAAATGAAAGAGAAGCTATATGGTAAATATTATGCATTCAAGCAGGCAATGTTCTTATGAGCTAAATTACACCACAGTGTGTGTGTGGGTGTGTGTGTGTGTGTGTGTTTACAACATCTTTGTGCATCCATATCTGCCTCTTAATGGCAGTGTGTGTGTGTGTGTGTGTGAGAGAGAGAGTCACTTTAATGCTGGAGTCAGATTAATGAAGTATGAACCTTGGAAGAGGCTAAATTAACACACACTGTTTACAATTATCTTTGGCAATCCACACGGCGCAGCGCTCCCGCAGAGTGCTTTATTAGGCGAGATGGCAACTTCAGGCTTCAAAACCATCTCTCAGTAACTGCCAGTTAAACAATGAGGCAAGAGAGAGAGAGCGAGGAGCAGTTTAGGCTGCGTTCACAACGCGTTTTATTTGAGTTTTTAGATGGTCCGTTCATACCCATTGCAACATATGGTAACCCACGTGGAATTTCATTGAGAACTGACAGTGGTCTGGAATGGATGCAGGTTAACATAACATGGAATATAATGTGTTGTGCTGCAACATATTTGCAAGTTGCATATACTGTACATCAATTCAGCATTTTTCCATTTAATCACTGATCACAAAATATTCCGTTCTGAGTGAAATGTGAGGGAAAACAAACCGTATTTTCAGCTCCGTTGTGAGTATATATGTCGCTTTGATATTGAGCGTTAAAAACGTGTCTTTAAGTGCGACTATAGGAGCATGTTGAACTGTGTTCAAAGTTCAGTATCAAAATCGGGATAGCATGTAGCGACCCGCTCGTAAATGGTCCGCAAACCACTTTGGGTCGGGAGCCATGTTTTAAGCAGCGTTGCTTTTGCTGTGTGTGTGTGCATTGTTGAAGGATCCTGAAGCTTTATGCAGTGGACATTTTTCCAATGAAAGCCGCCTGTGCTTCAGGTTCCCATCTACCGCATACTGCCACAGTGAGAGTTCTACAACACAGTTTAAGGGAAGTATTAGAACCGACAGTCATGAAACAGAAAGTACCTGAACAGCAGATTTTTGTACCCAAGCAATTATTTGGCCCACACGCAGAGAATACAATAATGAGAAATGGATACAGAGAAAAGACTCCATTTTGTGCCCATTAGGCTACTTCTGTAGAACCTTAATTCATTTCTCTTCAGGCGAAATGAGTAAGGCTTGTTAGACTGTGAGTATTTGTTCGAAAGTGGCTCCCTTTCCCAGAAATGCAGAGGCTCATCTCTCCCTCTCTCACTCCCTGGCCCATAATAATCTTTCCAACCCTCAGGGCAGAGCCAACCTTTAGGCTTCCAGATACATGTGGCATGCTGATGTGTGCGTGTGTGTGTGTGTGTGTGTGTGTGTGTGTGTGAGGTTTGAGTACGCTTGTGTGGGAATGTGTGTACACATACTACTATGGGCAGTGTGTGGGGTTGCACATGTTTGTGTGTGAGTACGTGCACATTCTTTTACTTTGATACTTGGAGAAATTGGAGAAAATCCTCCAGAGTGTGGGTGTTTGGCTTCTTCCACTCCAGGGTTTAGACTTGTATTTAGGTTCAAGGTCAGCATTGGGAATAGATTGAGGGCGCCCTATATATTAAGGTCAGGCCCATGTTACAGAGAACTCAAAGAAAACCCAGCCCTGAAACAGTTCACACTGTTAAAATCAGCCCTGCCCTACAAAAGCAAAACGCAGTCTACGTATTTTCTGACATTTAGAGGTTTTTATTAAACTGTAGAAATGTATAAAAGGCTTAGGCTGTGCAGTACTACACTCCGGCTTTGTCTGCTTTGCTGCCCCACGTTGCCGTAACAACACTCTGGCTTGGTCGCCCTCAGAACTTGCCGTTGTACTTACTTCACTCTCTCCCACAGAGAGACAGCCAACAAGAGAGCAAATATCAAGTAAAAGCCAGCAAGGCAGCCTTAGCCATGGCTAAACCTCCAGCTAAGTGTACTTATTGAGTTTTCCCTAGCTGTTAAACAAAATAACCATTTCATATGAACTGACAACGATTTGAGGCTTAATCCAATCATGAGGGAGGATAAAAACCTTGAAACACTCCTGCTAAATAAATAAATTAATCCATTTATTTAGTGATTGAAAATTCATACATTATGTTTGTTTCAATATATTAATAGATGTACAGACAGACATTTAATCCAAAGAAGATACGGGTTCAAAGTAGTCAAAATAAAGTTTGTTTTCTCAGACAAACTAGTTCCGAGGGTTGGTGGCCACTGCGTATTCCCATTGTATTCTGTGATAATTACTGACTTTTGAGATAAAACTATTCAACTTAAAAAGGCATAAAAATCGCTAGCTGTCACGAAAAATATTTCGCATTCTCTCAGCTTCACCGCGTCTGTAGTTCTTGCTCTCTGCCTTTCAGGGCCGAAACTGTCGGCGACTTTATTGCTCTCTGTGGATACATTTGGACGATGTGTCGTCAACACTGAGCTGTCACACGTGAACTCTTCTTTTTGTCGGTCAGCGTCAGATTCCGATGCTGGGACTATGCTTATATAGATACCTGCGCAATATATTCACGTCACTGGACATCCGCAGTCTCTGCTCTTGGGTGGCTGCATCTGCTTCCTCCACCCGCAGCTGTGAGGAGAACACCTGCTCTCCTGGGGGCTGTCAAAAGGCATTCCGGCTAATGTGGGAAATCACTAAATGGAGTTATATTAGATGAAGGCACATTTGGGGACAGACCATATACGTGTGCGTTTGCAGGGCATTGTGTTCTGCTTGTGTGGCAGCATCTTGACGTATCCATTTGTTCCTTTTTGGACACCTACCTCTGTGGCAGAACCAAACTAATAAAATATAACTAATCTGTTACTCTGTTATTGATTCCCCTTCCCAGAGCTCATACATCAACCGGTTGCGAAAGCTTTAATTTGGCCGATTGCACTTTGTGATGACAAAATGACACTCTATAGATTCCGCCATTACAGATAGTGCAAAAATCTCGCCTCAGTCTCCAACTTAAAGGGTAATAACGCTCACATTTAATTGATTCATGTAATTACTTATATGGCTACGGACAGCCAAATCAATAATCGTGAACATTAACAACTCTTGCTCGAAGCGAGGGGCATCGGAGACAATCTGGTCTAATATCTGGTGTCATCAAAAAAAAGAGGCTGCTGCAAATACAATGAACGGGTAGCTAATGTTGCGGAAACAGTCATAGCACACAGCGTGATTTAACCGTGACATCAGCACGTATTCTGGCTTGTTACCTTCAGCGTTAAGAAGTACGACAAAACTCAGATGGCAAACGCTCGAGACAAAAAGTCATTGTACTGTTTGGCATCGGTGGATCAGCGTCTGGACTCAAGCCATCTCTAGTTTTGAGCTTTCTCAAAACAGACTCAGGCCTTACAGTTGTGCTCCGGGTACCTGTATGTAACCACAATATGGTCTTAAACACAGAATTACCTTTACCATTTTTGGGGTCCTGGCTCATTAAAGCACACACCAAACAGACACATCAGCATCAGAAGTGATGAATGAATGTAAAAATAAAAAAAATATATTATTATTATTTGTCACTTGCAATGTTCCTGCCACATTTAAGCAGTTAAAAAAAAAAAATGTGACGGAGGTTAAGAGTTTGAATGACAGAGACTGTCAACCTGACAGAATAATTCTAATTGACAATGACGTGACTGTCTTCTGAAGGGCGAAACTGGTGTTTTGGTGCCAGCTGTGTTTGGGCTTGCACATGTGGTGTTTGGGTGTGCGTTGCCTTGTGTTGCACAGATGTGAAAATTCGTATTTGCAAGTTCAGGTTGTGCAGCATGTGTAGGCTATTTGGAGCCGACCCGCAAGAGCAACATTTGTCACTTTCATCCTGTAAATACAGATAGTTTCGGCGATAAAAGCACGACTGTTTCACCAATATTTCATATTCCAAATGTGCACCCACTGACAAACAGTTTCAACCTCATCTTTAATCTGCAACGCCACAAAGATAGCAATTCAAAATGTTTCAAAAAGTCCAAGAAGGGCTGTGGTGATGAAAGCCTAGTTTTGCTGGAGCATATCATATTTAGCAGAACAGTGTCGAGGCTGGGGGGGGGTTACTTATGAATGCAGCCGGGGCAAGCAGATCCACGGGGCGGATAATGGTGGAGGTGAAATCCAGCTAATAATGTTTAGAAGAGAAACTAATGAATGAACTGCCCTCACCCCGTGGCAGATGGAGTTAATGATAAAAGCAGCGAGGGTAAAGTAGCGCACGAGATCATGATTCTGCGTGTGTGTGTGCATTTGTATGCATGTGTGTGCGTGCTTGTAAGTGTCAGTGCGAGCGTGTGTGTGTGTATGGGTGACACACAGATGGGACCATACATTGGGGGGGGGGTTTTACAGCCAGGGCCCATTTTCAAAATGGCCTGGCAGGTTAAATATCATTAGAAGCACAGTGAATCAGATAGAAGGAGGCTTTCAGAGTAATGGACACCACACACACACACACACACATCATGTAAGGCCTGCCAGAGAGGACACAGTACATTCATCTATTTATCCCTTACTGGGTAAGGGTAAGGGTGGTGTTTTGGTGTGAGTGTGTGTGTGTGTGTGTGTGTGTTGGGGGGGGGGGTCATTTAATGGAAGCGTAAAGGACATATACATTACTACTGAGAGGGAGAGGGGCCACGGAACACTTCATAAATATAGAGGAAGAAAAGCCATATGCTGCACTACATGAATACTGAGAAGAGACATAAAATAAAGTGTGTCTTTCTCTGTGTGTGTGTGTGTGTGTGTGTGTGTGTGTGTGGGTGTGTGTGGAATGACGGCGCAAAAGAAGGGTGAGAGAGAGGGAAAAGGCTTATGTAGCAGCACATAAATCCAGAGCCATTCAGAGCCGGGACAGAGCTATAAAAAGATAGAGACGAAACTATAGCCAGGGACACTCCTTAGGACCTTGGCTGACCTTACAGTCAAAGGGGCCGTGGCGATGACGGGATTTATCGGAGCACCTGAATAATCCAGTTGGGTGTCGGGCATACTCCTTTATACCGACGGAATAGAAAGAAAAAAAACAGCAGTCAAAGCCTCGAGGACCAGGCTTGCTGCTTTGAACTTCATATCTGGTTTATTTAGAATCGACGAAAACGTGTGAAAGATCGGGAAAGTTCCACCTTGTTACTTGAAATAGGAGTTTGACAACAACAACAAAAATCTTTCGTTACTTATAAAATTAGAAACTAGTCCTCGAAGATTTAATTGGTGACTCGAATGCGATGGAAGGTAGGTAACTGGACAGTTAGCATTAGCAGTGAAGGCCCCCATTGAAAAGAGCATCACAGATACTAATATGAGTAAATATGTGACGATTAATGTGGGTACTTTCTGCAGCATACCGGCTGTGCAGCTTTCTTTTAATCAGTACATATTAGCCTGATAGTTTTGATACTTTCGTAACAACTGGGGCACAAGTGAACACGGCGATCGTGATCGTTCGGACAAGCTGAGGACGACAAAGAAGACAAGGGCAGTTATTTGTCTTTTTGAGACAAAAAAAAATGTCTTTACGTGAAATCATGTCAGGCCTTTCCCCTTTTTTTTTTTGTCAAGGTAAACTCTTTTTACGTCCAGACCTATGACCACGCGCTCTTACTGACAAGTCAACAGCAGCACCTGACAAGACATCAACCCGCAACCTGTGATTTGATCCATCATTTGTTTTCTCCTCTCCCTCCGCCTGTCTTTCCGTCTTACTTTGTTCCGCTCCTGTCTTTGCCTTTTTCCCTCTCTGGTTTCCTCTTGGCTGCCTTCCTCCTCATATTCATGCAAACCGTGCAGGCACACAAACACCGGCTAATGCCCCCACACATACGCACGCACCTCTCGCTCTCTTTTTTTTTCCGGCAGGCTCTTTTCTGACTGACAGAGTATTAAGGAAGTGTGTGATGGAAAGAGGGAGGGCAAGGGGGAGAGGGTCACCTTGGGGGAGCTGGTTATTGAGCGAACGACTGGAAGAGGGAATGAGAGGAGGATGAAGAGAGAGAAGTGTTTCACCCTTCTTCTTTTTTTTGTTTGTTGCCGTGAGGTCATTCAAGTCAAACAGCAGGAAACTGGGGATGCGTTTGTTGCTTTACCTCAGCTGCTTCCTGCTGCTAGTACCAGTAGCACTGTTCCTGCTACTAACACCACCTATGCTGCTGCGCTGCCAGGGCTATGGCTGCTACTACTCCTACTTATGCTGCTGCTGCTGCTGCAGACAAAAGGAAAACAATGAAGTTTAGTGACAAGAACACTAAAGGGCAAAGAAAAAGGGACCAGCTCATTTGGTGTTTTCCAGACTCTTCTCGGAAAATGTCCGCTGGAAATAAACAATAGGCTTTTAAGCAACTACTTAATAAAGGCAGCGAATGGTCTCTTAATTTGGTTGAAATAGGTTTTGTTGGAGGCACCATTTACACACCGACACAGCTTTAAAGGGGAACTCTGATTTTTACAAATCGCAATGAATGGAAATCTGTCTGAATGGGAGGGGGGGGGCCAGACGCATCTGCCGGAGCTCGCAGATTCGTTTAGCTCCCAGGTTAGTCACGAACCCTTCCAGACTGGAAAACAGTGCATCACTGCTACGTGCTGCGTTGAAACACATTTTCAGGAAGATGGTGATTAAACAGTCAAGAAGCAGGCAAGAGATCTGAAGTCCAATAGCATGATGTCAATATCTGCAAGGTTAGACACATTTATTATCATCTAATGCGCCTTTAAACAGTTGAAACATTCATTTTACGCACCATTGACAATATATCTGCTGGAGTAGGCCCCCCAAAAAAATCATCATTGACCAGGCACTTCATTATCAATTATGCATCAATGGAATTCTGTATTGCATCAAGTAACACCCAGAATGCTGTGTAAGCCGGGGGCACAGGCAATCAAAGTGAAACAAGAACACCGTGGATGGTCACACTCTTCAAGCTGCACTAGTCAGTATTTTGATGTTAACTGTGGATCGCCTGACTCTACTGTTCCTGTCAGCTGCGTCGCCTTTTAGCGTCTCTCAGCTCATTGTCTTTGGCTTTAGGGTCCGCAGCTGTCCGGTTTTGGTTCAGTTTTTCCAGGCAGCAGGCAGTGAACATTGGACTTACCTCTAGGTGTCCGAAAACAGACTCCAAATGAATGCTAATCTTGCTCCGTGTCTACTGGATGTGTCAATTCTAAGCAGACGTCAACTTTACGCGGCCATAATGCCGAATGGTGTGATATTCACCTTGTTGTGGAGCTTGAATGGATCTGCGTATTATTCTTACCGACAGTCAGAACAAAGCTGAGGCTTGCTCAAAGGAGCTCGAGGTTCTAAAGGATAGTCAGTGGGATGTGCTGGTGCTGTGAGCGCTGTGGTTAGGAGAGCACTTTCAATTGCGTTGGCTTCTGATTGCGGCTAATGAAACTGGAGTTCTTTGGGAGAGGGAACAGAAGCTGATGTTAGCCCGTAGCTTCCAATCAAACAATTGGTACGTGGTGATAAATGCATGAGAGCCAAAACAATGTGCAGCTTCAAGTTCTATCTACCTCAAAAGGAAACTGAAGTCCCTCGTGACGTCGACGTGGAAGCGATGAATCTTTTGGCATCTGCGTTTCCTGATTATGACAATTTTGTCAGAAATCTACCTCGTGGCCGTTAATCACAGCCTTTACTGTGGTATATTTTGAAAAGCACGTTGCATATTTCCCGTGGGGATTTTGGACAACACACGAAAGAGATGCTGCACTAACTAACTAATTGATGTACATCTATATCACAAATATGATATCATACACTGTATGCTCGTCAAGCCTGACATAGATTTATGTACTCCGTAAGAAAAGGGTGCATGAGTCATATTTCATTCACAGTTACAGCAGCTTTTAGGGAATTACAGGTTTGTTCTGACTGACTCAGACCAAGGCCAAAAGTCTAAATTGTCATTGTAAATGCATACGTTAAGTATGTCAATTTTAATAACCCCAGTTCACTCCTAGTAACGCCTACTAAAGTACATTTGACTTGATACTCTGACGCTGTTGTAAGAGCAGACAGAGGAAAATGAAAGTCATTCAACTTCTGAAAGCTTCTTCGGAAGCCCCAGCTCTTCCAGGCGGCTCCGGTGAAAGTCGGCTCGTGGAGTTCGCCGCTTGTCGAACATACCTAAAGACATCTGAGGCGCTCACCGTATCTCATTTCCTGACCGCGAGAGGCCAGGATTAGCTTTGTCCTGTACAACGTAAAAGGCTACAGAGGAGAGATATGGGCACACGAGGTGTAGACTCCTGGATTAACACTGGATTAAGTTGTATTGCAGGTCCTTCCAGGTCACTCTGTATGGTTGTGTGTGTGTGTGTGTGTGTGTGTGAGTCACCTTCCCCCAGGGCGGCAGGGTAGGTTTGTCGGAAAGAGAAAGTTATAAAACCATACATATACCTATGGAATTCACTGCCTTTGTTCACTTCATTTTACACACACACACACACACTGTCACACATTTTCCATGGAAAAACCTAATTACAGTTCCAGGCAGATAACTTGCATTTATCAGACTCTCAAAGTGTCTTGTTTTCTTCAAATATGGATGTACTGCACATTTTCTTTTCCACAATAACCAATGAAAATGAAGATTTACATGAACAACTGCAAGATTTATCAATGGATCATGTAACTGTGGACTTTGGGTTTGCTGACAAAATGCATTTTGATAGATTTCTGAAGGCGTAAAAGCTCATTACAGAACAGTAATCCAAGTTATCAGTGAATTCTGAGAGGTTCGGTGTGAAAACGACAAACTATGGGCTGACGAGCAGTTTAAGACCAATCGATTATACAGGTGTAATAGTGCAACAGCAAAGTGGCATCACTAACCTTCCTGACAAAGGTCAGTATAGAGGCTGAAACTACAATATCCTACTGGAATGTGCAAATTCTACAACCCAGAAAAATAACAACGCTACATGAGCCTGTTTTTTGGACGATTATAACTGTCAGAATTAAAAGAATATACCACTTCAAAGGTAAGTAGTCACGCAACCCTATTGCGTTACGGTTCCTACCTCAAGGCAAATGCGCCCATTAGATATTAGGAGGTTATTATGCGAGATAGTGCTCTCGCTGAGGGCCGAGCTGCTTTATCTTAATTGTTTTGTGGATATTACAGAACGATTCAAGACAAAAAAAGTTTGCTTGTGTTTTCCCATGATGCAAAGCTTAGAAGCTTGCTAACTTCGTGCTGGCCGACGTAATTGAAATCAATATCATGATATTGATGGTGGAAAACAAACACTTATTTTGTTCGTTTTCATTGCAATTTTCTTCAAAATCAATAATTTGGACAGTCAGGAGTTTGTAAAGCAATCACACGTTATGATCATATTCTCACAATACAATTCACAGAGGTCCATATAAAAGTTTTTTGTTTTTTTTACAGCCCCTAATCCTAGACTTTTACTGTGTAATCTGCACACCATAAAACATACTGCTCTCTTGATTCAGATAAGGAGAAACCTCACAAAGAGCAGAGGGAGAGGAATCCCTATAAACAGTGTTTACAGAGCAGGCTGAAGTCGCAGTAGCAGAATTCCAATATGCAGAAGCAGAATGAAAATGTCAGGTAGATAAAGTACATATAATCTCAAGTAGCAATATTGAATTATCGCTTGGCCCCTAACGTAACATTCACAAAATCAAAAGCGCAATCAAATCTGAAATACATCAACACTGAGCACAACCGGGTGACAAGGCTACAAGCTATTTTGTCACAATAGTTCATCGATTAAAAAGTGCATTTACAAAAGAAGTCCGCCCAGTGAAGCCTCAATTCAGTTCCACAGGAGTACATGTGAGACAGGTACACAGTACACTCAATGACCATATTTCCCTTCCACTTTAATGGCAGCTTTTCTCAAACAGATCTCCGCTTTCATTAGCGCTCTACAGCAGGGGACGTTTCCAAAGAGAATGCCTGTCAAAACATTAACTGCAATCATCTCTTTGGCTGGCTCTTTGGTTAAAATGGGATCCATAATTGAGCGTAATGACCCGTCGCTGCCCGTGCCTTCTTTAGATGTCACTTAGTGTAATCGTTACACTTTCTTGTAGGGTAGCGTCTCTCTAACTGACTGACTGAATCATTAGCAATGCCTATCGTGACATGAGGCTCCTCTGAAGAAGAAACAAAGAAAAACAACCCAGTCGCTGTCGAGCGGCAGAGCACGAGCGTCATCAGAGGGCGTGGGCGGTGCACCCCGGCCCGGGTTCCGAGGAGGGCCAGAGCTGGCCCCCATTTGCCGCTTTGTGAACAAACGAATGCAATGAAATTGGACGACAGCATTATGGGCTACGCAGTGGCGGCCTTAAGCATCTGGGGGGGGCCCATATCACCATAAAAGAGAGACTTCAAACTTCAAATGCATTATGTGCACTGTCAGCACCACGGACAGCTCAACATGGAAATAATCCAAACAATTCCTTTAAAAAAAAAAAAAACCTGAAACGATGAGATTTCTGCTGGCCCCTTCTTGGCAGCTACTAGTCTGCACTGACTAGCACTATGTGTTGTGTATCAGCGGGCATAAAATCATCTTCAACAATCCTCTCAAATTAAAATGAACAACACCAGCAATGCCACATTTTGCTTGGGAAGGAAAAGTGTCTGAAACCACTGGTCGTGCTTTCAGCACCATGGACAGCTAACCACGGGCAGCTGCTGTGGTATACATGTGTTAGAATGTGTGTGTGCATTTGTATCTCTGTGCCTCCGTATCTCAGCCCGTGTTGTTCTCATCTCATTGTGTCTGGGAAAAGCTCACGATGAAGATCCACCTCATAGCTAACGATCCCTCCCTGTTTTAAAGGGCTGCACAGGGATCCGTCCCCTTAACATTAACATTGTGGCCTGCAGAAGACAGAACAGTTAACCTTGGCTGACTGGCATGTTCAAATTTGAATAAACACGGATTAATGTGCTCTGTCCGTGATGCATAAGTGGAGAACAAAAGTCAATAAAAAAAAATTAAGCTTTTGAGGGATTTCTTGCCACCAGCCGATTAGCCGATTAGATGTGTGTGTGTGTGTGTGTGAATCTCCACCCACCAAATAATAAGACTACAAGGGAAACATCATTTTTGTCCCATCAGCGTGGAGCATCTGTGAATTTCAGGCCGGAGCTGCCTGTTCATTGAATTCATAAGGATGATCTGTAAGGACTACGCCGGCAAAACAAAACAAAAATAATGAGCTAAGTACATTATTTCGTCTTGTATCCGGACCCGTCACGCTGCTTCCAAGAGAAACACATTTGACTGATCTCCCCGCGCCGGCAGATCAGCTCACTCCTTTCATTACGGAGTCAGATTATCAAAGTAAAAGTGACATGAAATGAAATGAAAACTGCAGTGAGGTGGCAGCCAACATTGGGCTTAAAATATTCCGCGGAGGAGAAAAAAAAAGTGTGACTACAAGATAAACAAAAAAGAGAGAATAAATTTAGCCTCATGCATCTTGTATTCCCGTATTAGTGTCTTTTGATGTCCAACTTGGTGTCAGATCTTGTTTTATTCAATGATTATGTGTTTGCTACGATAACCAGTCTTTTTGTCACAAGGGGAAAAACGAAAAAGGCACTTTGCCACAGCTCCTGACTTTCATTTCACAAGCAGATAAAATCTTTTCAAGTCATTTGCTGAGCCTTGCTCTGCGTGCCTCGATGTGTAAGAGTGCAAAAAAAAAAAGTGCCAGATAGAAGCAGGCAAACGTTCGAATGCACTTCACCTTGAGGTGAGAGGGGCAAGGGCAGGAAGCAGAGGGCAGAATCCTTGTTTCTTCTCATTTAGTCCTCCACTGGAACCTGCACCTGCTGCCAATTTTATTGACTGGAGTAGTTGCACTTTGTGTTAAGAATTTAGGTCCATATTGTATCTATTTTGAGGCTTTTTGCATCTCAAATAAACAAGTTTGTACAACTGATGTCAGTAATCATGAGTAAATTTCCAGAAATACAGAAAGATACCAGCTTAATTTTAGTGTAACATTCGGAGATGTAATGAAAGAAAGGTAATCAGCTAATTGTAACTTACTTTAGTTACTCTGCGGAATAGCTGACAATGTAGGCTACTTGCTCCACTTGGTTTAAATGCAAGGACACATTAAAGGTGCCCTGTGGAGTTTTCTTGTAAATAAACACAGCTATGTTTACATTCAGTGATACTCTCCAAAAAAAAAAAACGCATTTTGTGTATCATGTTGAATGCATGAAACCGTCTGCAGAACTGTGTACCCGCGTGCACGCGCACCCTCGTTCACGAGCGGGAACCCACTCATAAAAACATTGCTCCATAGCGCTATTAGTGGTCAAAAACTCCACGATGGCCAGTTGTGGTGGAGTTAAAAATCAAACCGTTCACAGAGACGCCCTAAACTGTAACATGGACTTAGCTGTACCTGGGAACAGCGGTACTTTTAGCTACGTGCAAACATTAGCATGCCAACAGATAATGGTTACCATATTCACCATCTTAGTTTAGTGTGTTGGCATGCTCACGTTTGCTAATTCTCACACAAAGCACAGCACAGGCTGCTGGGAATCTCGTGAATTTGGCGGGTTCATGACCGGATACCAAGTCCACTCAATATTTGTCACTATTTTAGTCTGGACTGCTGCTAGTGTGGCTGAAGACTGACAGTCATGCAGGCTGCGTTCTCCACTTGTTATCTGCAAATGCAACAACACGTTAAATGGCAGATGTGGAGGTCTGTGATTGAGTTGATTGGCACACACTTCATACACTCTGTGAGTGTTTTATGGAGCTTCAAGTGATTAGCAAACAGCCTGAGATAAAGATGGAGACAAAATACGACACAACAATTTGATAGGAGCGTTTTGTCATGAAATGGACAATGGGAAAGTATTTTACAAATGACTGATGACATGATTAGCTTCTATAAATGGCACTCTGTAAAACTACGACTGTCACCTCCCAATAATTCTAAAGCTTCCAGCTATGAAAAAAAATGTTTTAATGATGTCGAAAAAGTTGTTCTTTTCTTATTTCATTCATATGGAAACACGGCTAGAATGGGAGAAAAGAAAATATTTATAAAGAGTCACACAGTCATTCCAGACTCGCCCAGGGGTCTCTCTTATTGCGTAAAATTCCCAGCATGCAGCGGCCATTTCCCCCCCCGACAATCTGTTTCACTGCGGGCTCGAAATGAACACAGATGCACACACACACACACACACACACACACACACACACACACACGAGACGAATGATTGGGAAATTAACTCAGTGTCTGGGCCTGTGATTCACTTTTACAAAAGCAGAGAAATGATAATGACAGAACGTGTTGGAAACAGGAAATAAGAAGAGAGACGTGATTGATTGACGTTGGACCTTCATTTATATCTTTTTCGCGCTCTCTAATCTCTTCTGCCCCCTGGACTTGTGTTCACATTGGCCTCTGAACACACTTTAAATGCGCTACTGTACGGGTGACATTCGATCATTAATAAAACATCGCTGCCGTCAAGTTGATACATGAGTGTAATTACAGTAATCATGTGAAGATGAAACCCTCGCTCACCAGTGCGGAGAGCTGTGTCACTCGCTAAGCAGCGGAGCCTCCATCTTGGCGGTGCATTCCGACCATAGACTGGATAAAAGAAGTGGATGTAGCCACCGTGACGTCACCCACTGGTTTATGGACTACTGTTTTGAAGCCTTTGAAGGGTGGAGCTGGGGATCTGAGAACCTGAAGACAATATGCACGCCGACTTATGCCAGCAACCTGACTGCACCTGGCTCCTGGCTACGCCGTGCGAAAGTAGCTGCCAACAAAGTTAGCTTGTAAGTGTTCTTACCGGCCGACTCCTCGGGAGTCTTTTAGCACCACCAAACGCCGCTATCCCGGCAACATGTCAATCACAAGGTAGCCACGCCCTAAAGAATACCCTGCTTTATATTTGGCTCAAAGTGGGACCATAATTTACTTAATGAACATCACGCTGTACTGAAGAAGACTTGAAACTAGCGATTGAGACCATAAACTCGTGGAAAGAATGAGAGGAAAACGTTAACTGAGGAAATCAATGAAAATCATAGACTTCTATACAATCTAGTGGAGTCGCCCCCTGCTGGCCATTACAAAGAATGCAGGTTTAAGGCACTTCTGCATCGGCTTCACTTTTCAGACCCGGAGGTTGGTGCTCGACTCTAACAAAAATCATTTGCACTGGCCACTGAGGGATTGTGGAAGTTGTTGCTGTTCGAGCGACTGTTCTGGTCTGGCTGTCTTCAGCCTCCCCGGTAGTTCTTCAACACTGTTAATTCCAAAGTGACAGTACAGAAGAAAAGGCTCCTTTTTATTTTTTGGTAGGAAATAATAGTGGCTCCATTGCATTAAAGTAAGCCATGCCAGTGGGCCAACATCCACAATACAAGGCCCCTGAAACTAGCACACCTGAGTGTAGCACAGTCATTAATGTTATTAGATGCTCGTGAGTGTGCTGCAATTCAGAATGCTCTCAGTGATGAAGGCTGCTTGGACACGTTTGGGAGAAAATGGGGAACATTTTAAAAGCCTCTTGACTCAGCTCTTGTTGCTGTTGAGTATGCAAACCTGGGGCAAAATACCAAATTCAACCTGCCACTTATAAGCTTCTTACTGTCACCTCCCCAACTCCAACCACTCCGACGAGTATACTGGTAGCAAGGCACTCTATTTGTTTTCAATGTGTTTCTTTTAGTGTGCAATGAAAAAATGCATTAGAAACAAATTGAAAACCGAGCAATTCTTTCTGTCTCATGAAAGGCACCGGAGTGTTCATCTGATCCCCGATCAGTTCAACCACTGAACGATCTGTGTGGCGAGGAAGGCCGTGAATGAGCAAACCAGAGCCCTGAAGCAAACATCATGAATCTAGAGCCCAGCAGGTCAAACCTTTTCATTCAAACAGATGAACGCAGCCTGCGCAGGTCGTAACTTGCTGTCTTCCGCTTACAAGATTCGTTGGGGGCCTCTGCGGAGTGATGTTAAAAGTGAAAGGGATAGAAAAGCCTGATGGCGATGGTTGGGCTCTGCCATAGGGAGAAGCTAACCATATTGCCAGTGTGTACAACTGAATTAAACCACTAACTGTTTACTAGGATTAGGGTTTTGGGCAACAGGTGGAACTGATACTCCCTAGCATGTGTCTTCAGCTTAGCAGCAGATCGGCGGAAGGATCCCTTGAGCCACAGCTCACGGTCAGGATTGCCTGCTAAGCCACTCTCACTTACTTACTTGACAACAGTCCATTGTGAATAGCCACTGAGATGAAGAGAAAACTTTCGACCAAAGACTCAATTATCACCTTTGGAACAGGTAAAAAAAAAAAATGGACTCGTGTAAAATGTGACCTTATTTTCGAAAAGTCAATCAGTGACAATGGTGTGAGTCGGAGACAATAAGTCATTATTCCTTTTTCTTGCCACGAGTTACATGAGAGGATGATACCACTCACGTAGCTGTATGGTAAATATGATGCTACAGCCAGTGGGTTGTTAGTGAAGATGGTATACAGTGGGAAACAGGTAGCCTGGCTCTGTCCAAAGGTAACAGTATTCACCTACTAACACCTCTAAAGCTCACTAGTTAACACCATATATGTGTTATGCTAAGCTAAGCTAATTGGCTGCTGGATCTAGCTTCAATTTAGCACACAGACCTGTTGAGAGAGGTGTCAATCTTCTCATCTAACTCTTGCCAAAGAAAAAGCAAATAAGAAGTTTTTTTCCCCCCCAAAATACTACTCTTATACTCACTTATACTAATCAGTAATAATCAATTATATATAAAATGCTTAAAAGACACGCATGCGCCACCCGCCCATGTCCACACACACACACAGCCTGACCGAAGCTGTCATTGGCGTTATTGAGTGGTGTTTGGTGAATGAGCTCTCGTCTGGGCCTGCAGCATTCAATGCCACTCAGGACATTCTGTCAGTTGAGCTTGTAAATGGCACTGCAGCCTTAAGAAATAAGAGCTGAAATGGGGGGGGGGGGGCGGGTAGCGCCAAGGTGAACGACTGGCAGGACAAATGACAGCGGAGCACAGTGGACTGTTACCATGTTGCACTGAGCTGTTATAAAGAAGTTCACAATTGTCGACATAAGTGATCCATTTGAGCCGGACCAAAGTGGATCACTGCTTCTCTGCCATCGTTTAAGACATTAAAACTGCTGGTAGTTAATTAGAAAAAAGTTTTTTCATAAAAACCTGACACTAAATATTGAGATTGTGTTTTCCATTCATAACGCTGGGGGAAATGGGGAAACCAGAGTTGGAGAATGTTTTCTGTTTTTTCTGTCCCTAAGTAAGTAAAGGCTGGAATAGAAAGGTCAGTACAAGAACCAACATAACAAAAAAAGGACGCAAGGCATTTCACAGTTAAGGGAAAATGAAGGTCGGCTGTCTTTGTCCAAGAAAGTACGGTAAGAACAATGCATTGCACGTTGTTTGTAACTAAATGCAGGATCACGTAGTAACTCTCAGGCCATCTGATTTAATACAGAGCTTCCAGGTGACGCCTCTCGTTGCCATGCCTGTCCTTTGGCAACACTGACAGTTGGTTGTTGTTTTAAATAAGCGACTTGCCCGTTTCAACAAATGTGACCCAGAGGCAGACTGGCCATCTGGATGTTCTCTAGAATTCCTAAGCAGCCACTGCTTACAGATCGTCCAATAGCAGCTTTCCCGGCCCATTTGGCATCCAGTACATAGTATTTGCACATACTGTTAAAGCCGCTATTCTGGCTCCTTTGGTCAGAGCTGCTGTTGTCATGTCATTTGTGTGTCAAAGAATTGTCATCGTCTATGAAATGGATTTAATGTCGTGCCAGAGTGTGGAGGGTCCGACACCGTGTGGGTGCAAGCCCCACCATTTGTTAACTGAGAGCAGAGTGGAGCTGAATGCCACGCCGTCTTGCAACCTCCCTCACTCATACTGACATTACTTTGTCGTCTTTTCTGTTACAACACCTGTGATTGAAATTCAGTGCGGCTGCTGGCTTTTGTGTGCCGACACTGTGGCACACTGAGGTCTCCAGGTTCTGAAATGAGGCTTCAGTCTGGACAGAGGTTTAGGATTTCACTGATAAACTCTGTGAATACTGCTCCAGTCCAGAGCATTGTCCTTTGTATTTGCTTTGGTTTTGCATTGTGTCAACTGCAAGATTTTAAAGTGGTGTCCCCCGTGTGCTCTAACTTGGGGGGGGGCAGACGCATCTTTCAGAGCAGAACTCACAGATTTATTTGGTTTCCAGGCTAACTGATATCCATATGTCAAGGCAAGATGTAACACGTACAATCACACTTTGTTTGCCACTGTTAATGCTACGCGGAATCAAAGCAACAGTCGCCAACGTGGCACTGCTTTGTTAAACTTACCCCCACTCAGGACTGGGTGGACGGAAAGGTAATCATTTTATGAGCCAGTTCTTGTGGGAGCGGTGGTGGACCAGCTATCTTGAAAAGTGTTGCTGCTTCCAGGACATCTAATGACTGACAATCGTTCTCCATTTGACTACATATAAACTATTAAAATCCAATGAATAGACACAGCCACCAGTTTTAATATTTAGTGCGAATTCAACCATTTATCTAAATGTCTCATCACCCCGAGAAGATGTGGCCACAAAAGGCTTGAATTATTCATATTTGCAAATATGTCCATGGCTGGTACGCAGCTCATTTTCCACATGGTGCGCTTTCCTGTTGTGTGTCCATAAAGAGGTCACCATACAAAAATGGCCATGTACAGCTTTCGATATGCTCTCTCTGCCGTGCTGTTCCAGTTGGGACGAAAAGGGTACTGTACAGCACATCAAGCTTGGATGAGGCATATAAATTGTAAAAAAAAATATTCCAGGACATTTCAAGGTTCTTCAGATGCCTTGTTCTGGGTGTCGTTACCGTTCATTTTGGTAACTTGGCTTCAAATAAAAAGTTTCCCCTGGTATGCTTCATAAAACACTGAGTGTTGCTCTTTCTCCAGTTTCATTTGGCCCGCGTTGCTGATGAGACCTTCTTATGTTGGCTCAGCATTACATTTCATTATTTTGGCTTGTTTTCTTGTCAACACACAGAGATTTACAACTCCTCAGCCCTCCATCTGGCTCGAATATGGATTCTCAATATTTCCCCGAATCTTTCACAAGTCCAATAGCCGGAAGTGTGGGGGAGACTGAAAGAGAGAGAGAGAGAGATGTGTGTGTGTGGGGGGGGGTGGGGGGTGGGGGGGTCATCCCCAAAAGGTGGAACACAAATCCATTTGTTTTACAAGAGAGAGTACAAGCGAGAGATGAAGAGTGGAGCGAGAGGAAGAGAGTGAAGCAGAAGGGTGCAGAGGAAATAGATAGTGTGTTTTGAACACAAATCAAAGTTTGTCTTGACACAGCACTTAGGCCTCAGAAAACTACATCTATTCATTTTGGTCAAATATTCCCCTTGAAGACAGACAGACACACACACACACACACACACACACACACACAGGCTCTGGACAAGTGATATATGCTGATACAGTGTTAAAGTGGGAAACACTACTTTTGTCAGTGAGGAACAAGCAGATATAAACGCTTAGCATCAGCCGACATGTCACAACACAGTGATCAGACTTTGTCCGATGATACTTTTCCTTCCCAGGAGCCCTTCTGCCCCGAGCTGTTTGTCAGCACAGCTTAAACCCAGTGTCTCTGCCTGTCCAGGTTTCTGTCTGAAAGCTGTGTGTGTGTCTGTGTGTGTGTGTGTGTGTGTGTGTGTGTGCACATCCACTTGCCATTGTTTCTTCCGTGGTTAAAGTTCCGACAGTATTCTGTATTTGTTTCACACAGAACTTTGCAGGTTCGTTCAATCTAATTAGAAAAATTAATATTTTTGTACTAAGCCTAGTTTATACTGTAGCGTATCATCCAGATAGTTTTGATTTCAAGGACTAGCTCAATTCTGGGAAGTACTCTTATTTGCCATCTTCTGAGGATTTAGATAAGAACATGGATATCAAGCTCATTAAGTACGGAGATGGAGCCAGGAGGCACTTAGCTTAGCATAAAGACTGCAAGCAGGAGGAAACAGCTAGTCTGGCTCACGCCACATTTAAAAAATAATCTTCCTTACAACAGATCTAAAGCTCACCAATTAGCACGCTATGTTTTGTTTAAAACTTACACAGACAAAAATGTAAAAATCACTTCTTTTTGCTTTTCTTATGGGGAGTCATGTAACGTACTGCAACTATTTATTGGCGGCCAGAAGCCTGAAGCAGGGACTTGCTGTCCCCTGAGTTGTCATCACCGTGAGGCTGCTGGCAGGTAGCGCCTTAAACCTGCATTCTTTCTGATGGCCAGCAGGGGGCGACTCCACTGGTTGCAAAAAGAAGTCTGATTGTATAGAAGTCTATAAGAAAATGACTTGATTTATTACCTCAGTAAACATTTTCCTCATGAGTTTATGGTCTCAGTCGCTAGTTTCAAGTCTTCTTCAGTACAGCACGATGTTCATTGCGTAAATGATGGTCCCATTTAGAGTAAAACAGACGATAAAGCAGGGTATGCTTTGGGAATGTCTACCTTGTGATTGACAAGTCGCTACCACGGCAACCCGTCAATCAGGATAGTGGCCTTCGCTGTACTAAAAGACACTCCAGGAGTCAGCTGTTCTTTTTTTTTTCAAATCAGCTTGAAACTTTGTTAGCAGCTACTTCGCACGGTGTAACCAGGAGCCAGGTGCACCACTCTCGTCCATATATGGTCACTTCTGGTCCCAAAAAGCCAAGATGGCGACCGCCAAAATGCCAAACTCTTCAAGGCTTCAAAATGTTAGTCCACAAACCAATGGTGGACGTCACACCCTGAAGCCACACAGAATGACAGGCAGATGGATAAACTGTTGCTTGTTAGAAACTGTTATAGCACACTGACTCCCCCTGAACCCTGCGGGCCTAGCTCCATCCTGAAGCGTACTGAACGGTGCCCAGTCTTTGCTATCTTTCTCTGAGATTTCTGCTTCCTCCCCAATATGTGAGAAATGGAAGAGACGAGCCAGACGCCGGCGCTTTTTTTACATCTGGCACCTCTCTTTGGCCACCATCTGGAGAATGGAATGCGGCCTTTTGGTGGATGTTTTCCATGTTAGCGTCGGCAAGCTCTTGATCGAGAAATACAAAAAGTTCTGTAAAATGGCCTGTCTTTCTTTTACCTCCTCTTCTTCCCATCTTGTCATCGCCATTACCTCTTCCTCCTTTCCTTCCTTGTTTCCCTGTTTGTTCCTTGTTCTGCCTTCATCACACTCATGGTCCTCTCTTCTCCCTCCTTTCCTGCTCTCCTCTTTTTCCCCCTATCCAATTTCTCTTCCCATGTCCTCTTCTTTACTCTTCTCCTCTCCTGGGTGTTTGACAGCTTTTATAAACACCCACTAAAAGCCTCTGTCACCGGCTGATGTTAGCGCCACACTATTCAGCCTAATTCACCTTCAGTGGAGAAAAGGCTTTTACTGCCTGCCATTTTGGCTATGTGCGTGCATGAGGAAAATGTGTTAGTACATCCAGCGTTTTGGAGGGGACAGCCCAACAATTTTCATGTTGAACGGACAATGTCAGACTAAATTGTAGTGGGAAATCTGGAAAAGTTACAAGACCAGAAATGTGAATTTGAAGACACTTATATTGGAAAAGAAAGGTTGAGAGGACTGATTTGGGCACAGAAACAAGGGTGAAATGGAGAATAAACTCACCAAAACTCAGTTTACTCAGCTTTTTATATGTTTTTGGTTTTTTATATGCTGCCATCAAGCCTCAGAACATAAATATAATCAGTCAATCAATATAATGTAATCATCAAGTAATCACATAGCTAGGTTATTCATTTAGACAGTGGTGTATTGATGTGTGTGACACATCATATAGCCTATGCACTGACAGCGAATTGGTAATTCATAAGATTCTGTATGTGTTTTGCGTTACAGACATCAATGATATTAAGTGGTAGGACAGGATGGCGACCCTAAAACTATTATTATTACAAATTATGGCAAAGAGTTCAAAAATGTTCCAGTAATTCATAAATAAAGAGAGCGCCTGTAGCTAGCGCAGAGAGGGCTGAGTTATTAGCAATTAGCAATGTTTTTCTTGTGTTTATTTTTAGCTTTTTGTTCACCAAAAAACATGGCAAAGTAAAGTTTGTCTTGTCAGGTCTCCTCAACATGCAAGTAAGGCTTTTAGTCTCTTTTACAACCCCTGTGTACCACTTGTCTTTTCACCGTTCTCGATTTGTGCGCGCAGTGTGTGTTGTAGCTGTAAACTATCTGTTAGCATCGTTAGCGCTTTGTGTGCACAGTTGTTTATAGATACCTCAATCTATAGGCTACAGTAAGTGCACACATGTAAGTGCTTGTATCTACAAGGTCACATTTTCTGTCATATTACAAATTCAGGCTACAGCTAAACTATTACATTTAAATCATTTCCACAGTTTTTGTAATTACTTATGCGGGAACGTTACTTTTGAAGATGGACAACCTTCTGGCAAGTAAGTTAAGACATCTAGAGCAGTTCAAGTTACTGCTATTCATTGTGAGCAAACGCTAGGTAGCAGGTGCACATGGGAGTAGTTAGCCCTGAGGGATTTCTGCCAGAAAGCCTACCCAAGTACCTTTGGTGCCTAAACCTAACCAAACTGCGACTGTTTCACGTTAAGCACGTGTTAGAATGCCTTTGGTTAGGTTTTGGAAAAAAATCATGGTTAGAATAATCAATAAAGTCAACGTTGACTTCATACGGGACACAAGCAGCAGTAGCCTGGGTGAAAGTCCTGTGTTTGACCCGTCCATTCCACCCCGACCTGTGTCTCTCTCTTTATACTGTGTCACATGACTTCCTGAAGCCTTTCTGGCAGAAAGACACAAAGGCTTTTGCACTAAGGCACATTTCTTCCATGTGCGTAGTAGGTGAGCTTGCCAGCTTGTTCACTATTGAACTAAGGGGCTGTGTCTGAAATGACTCCCTCGTTGACTAGTCCTTACTAAATAGACAATAGTTTACACTATGCTGAGCAGCAAACTGAGGACACAGGGATTGTCATCAGCATTAGCATCGTCGCAGGTGTAGTGTCGCACAACTTGGCTAGTAATGCACTTGCCATGGACAGTGCATACATTTCACACTCAAACAAACACAGCCAAAGTTTCCTTAGTCTCTGTTCTCCCCTGTGGAGTCTTCTGTTGTCCTACTGTGAGTGCACAATGAGTTCACGCACATCCACTTCTCTGTTTACTCCCCTGCTCTTGCGCTGTTTAGCCTTCTTAAGGGTTTACTTCACAAAACTTGCTGAATAAATTGAGCACTCTGCAAAAGCAAGCTGTCTTGGCTCAAGTCGACCAGTTGAACAAGTCTTTAAGGCTCAAACACCCTTCACACGCTTCTCGATTGTTGCACAGAGCTCTTGGAAGGATTAGAGGGGAACGACTCTAAATCAGTGGCAGATTGGTCCGCCGGGATTACTCACAAATGTTGAGTTTGTTGAAGATTTACTATAATTTACATTTTGAAGAGTTAAATCGGGGCTATTACCGCCCATTTAATCTTCCACTTGTCCCAAAGGAAATGAATAGAATGTATTAAACATATCACTTCCTGCATGCCAGATTGCTATACGTTTTTAAATTTACGGGCTGGATGTAGGCTGAATCGCTCATAGCGATCAATCATAGAGAACAGTGAAAAGTAGTATTTATATCGTTACATTACTTTAACATTTTGACACTTTGTCTCAGAGCGGTCCCGCAGATGGTCTGAAACTGAAATATCCTATTTAGCTAAGTGTGTTTGGTGGCTGAAGGATGGATGGATGGATGAGAGTGAAAGAATACCTGGCTGTCTAACAATAGATCCTTGCTTTCCACAGACCGAGGCTTCAATAAACACGCCTTCAATCCCCCCTTGGCTTCCTGTGTAGACCATGTGTTTGATGGAGCTGGAAGCTCTGGCTCCATTGTCCTGCTGGTTTAAATAGAGAGAAAGTGTGTGTGTGTGTGTGTGTGTGTGTGTGTGTGTGTGTGTGTGTGTGCGTGTGCGTGTCTGCATGTGTGTGTTTGAGCCCCCTCAGGACCAAATGAGAGTGCCTGCCACTGGAAGGCAGCCATAACTAGCACACAGGGGACACACACACAAACACACACACACACAAACACACAAACACACACACACACACACAATCTCTACTTCCGTTTCTTACTCTGTCTCTGTTTTTTTGTTTTTTTTCCCCCACTCAAACACACACTCGCAGTCCCTTGGTCCCTGCGCGTGTGTTTTGGGGTTTAATTACGTGATTTTTATGGCATAATCACTTGGCCCTAATAAAGCCGAGAGTCTGAGGGGAGATTTGCGCGCACACACACACCCACAAACGCCTGCCTTTCTCTCTGAAACACACAAAACACGCAGCAGCACACAGCACGCTTCGATCCGTCCAGTTTATAGTCCATCGTCCTAAGCTTTGTAGCTGTCAGCCTCTCTCTCGCAGTGAATGATGTGATGAAATGACGAATTGTTGTGTTTCAGAGTATTGAAAAATGCCTCTCTCTACAGCATTTTGAATGTTTTTCACATCTCGTTTCATGATTTGTTAGCTCGTACAGTATTCTCTCATCCTTTACAATGTTTCGGTTGAGTTGCTATCCCGTTAGGAATCTGACAAGTCATGCATGCCTTTGTTATGATTCCTGTCGACCTCACGTGCACTGCGCCTCCACAAAGTTGATGGAGTGGTCAAAACCACTGGTGTGTTCAAACACTGTGAGAAGCACATTTTAGACACGGAGTAACAGCATGTGAAGCCACTACGAAGAGCGTGCGCGAATACCCGTGCATTCACTCTGAGGTGACGACACGTCCGTGCAAGTTGAAAATGTTTCAACTTAAGCACAAAAAAAAAAAAGAAAAAAGAAATTGAGCTTATTCCCCGGAGTTTATGAGTCTACGCTATAAACCGGTAAGATGAGAGGAAGAACTTAAAATAAGAGGAAATAACAGAAGTTCCTGGTGAGTTCTGAGATCAGTCTGAGCTGACGCCCCGACACACACACACACACACAGACACACACACACTAGGCACACAAGGTCAGCACGTCCGTGATTAGCTGCAGCTGTGTGGTCGATACATCGGCTGCTGGGGCGAATAAAAAAAAGACACAGCGGCCGGATAACACGATAACATGAGGCAGACATTTGCAGTTCATTAGTGTCTTTTGTTAGACCCTCCCTGGCTGGTAAATGCCCCCACCCTCTGAACTTTAAACCCCCAGTTTCCGCTTCTTCTTTTTTTTATTCATAAATTTGACAATGCTCCCGCTAAACCACAAAACACAGAAAACTGTTGACATGACAAGCAAACTGCTCTTCGGGAGTCAGTGGAGTGCCCCTTTGAGATGAAACGTTATCACGATAAAATGTTTCATTTCAGTTGATATCGATAATGACTGAACATTTTTTTAACAAAGACCAGGTTGAATTAAACCACTTTATTTGAAATGTAACCACTTCATCGCCTTAACTTGCTTTGAATTAGCCGTACTCAGGAGCTGGCCTTGCATAGCCAGACCTCTCTCATCTCCACACTGGAAAGAGCATCCTCGCGAGCTGACCTGTGCTTTCTTATGATATATATATATATATATCCTCACTGCCTGCACTCATTCTCTCACTGGTTGTGTCCCGTGTCGACGTTCCAACCGAACAACACACACAGTTAAATGATTGGCGGAGCCAGGGCGTAATCGTCATGTGATTTCACGGCGGCTTGCATTCAATGCATTTAAGTGAAACTATGGAACAATGTTCTCATGGCTATTGGTGAAGTGTCTATCGCCGGTACATATCACTCATTTTATCACCCGGGCCAAGTTTCTGCAGTGTTTCGTCCCATGTTTAAAACATTTTTGAAACTCATTTGCTCTGGACTGTTTACAAAAAAAAAGGAAAATTTAGACTTGCATTGAAATTAGTCTCAGTTTTTTATCCTGTGGGATGGAAGAAGATGGACTGTAGCCGTGATACAGAAACTGACTTCAAAGTCTAATCCATACTTGCACTGCAGCACCCCGTTGATGACACACGGTCCAGGACTACCACCGGCGGGTTGATGATTGATATCTGTCTAAGGCAACCCACCTGAATGTACTCCCATCAAAATTGCCTCTGTTTGTGAACCGAGATCATGTTCTTATCTGAGATGGAATAATTGTGCGGCGTGGATGCGTGGGCTATGTCACAGACTGTGTGTGTGTGTCTTGTGTGTGTGTGTGTATGCCAACACACAGTAGTTTTTGAAGTTTCTTGGTTGGGATTTTCCAAACTTCCAGAGCTTTTCCCCAGACATCAGAAATTCAAAGAGAAGCTCTTTGAAACCTCTTTGAGAAAGAACCAAAGTCTTTAGAGATGTCTTCAGGGAATGATTGTGAACTGTGTGGTTGTGTGGGTTAGTGTGAGAGAGAGACACAGAGAGAGAGAGCGAGAGAGAGCGGGGGGGGGGGGGGGGGGGTATCAAACACTTTTCTGAGTGGCAGAGTTCACAGAGCTATGAGGATGCATTCATTTGATAAGGATACCTGTTGAAAGCAGCGTGTGTGTGTGTGTGTGTGTGTGTGTGTGTGTGTGTGTGTCAGGACGCCAAAGGATGGAAGAAGAGAGTCTGGTCTGCTTTGTGCTCAAAGATAATCAGATAAAAAAAAAAATAGAGGTTCAACACTCTCTCAAGTCCAAGGTGAAGATTTGATTAAAAAAACACTAACCCCAGTTTGGTCTTGCAACCTCCATCAAACACGGTTAGATGCATTTGATGAAGGTCCTCTGAGTCGCTTTTTTTTTTTTAGATCATCTGTTTATTTTTAGGCTGCAGCTCTAGGAGCACAGTACAGCACCTGGGAACCAGACAAATCTGCGAGTTCATGTTTTAGTTGATCTGTCGGATGCGTCTCCCCCCACCCCACCGCCTCCCGTTCAGACACATTTCCATCTGACCTGATTCAGGTCGGACCAATCGCAACCGTTTAGCTAATATCATTTCCGTAAACAACCAAGATGGCTGCCGCTGATGTGGAACGTTCTGAATCGGCTGTCATGTCAGTGTTAAACGAACTGTTAAGTGTCGGCTTCTTAATCATGTCTTGCCGAACGTGGATTATGTTGAACTAGAAGCCATATGAATTGGATGTTGGAACAGGCTAGCCTAGCAGCCTACCGCTACGTCACACTTTGCTTTGCTCTGATTGGTTGTAGCGTCCAGGGGCAGGAAATGAATTGAGAGGTTCCAGACTAATCTGCATTTGCGAATTGGTCTGGCTTATTATTAATCTAGAAATGTGTCAAATCGTGTTTTGTTAACCCTGAAATTGTGCCTATGCTGTTGGCATCATCATAAATGTTTACAGTCCAAGTTTTCTAATGCGTGTAAAGTTCAGCAAGTGACAATGATCGATGCTTAAACCTTATTCAAACGTGACTTTTAGATCATATTTTTATGTTACAAACAAGTAAAAAAAGGTGCAGTGTGGACCTGAAGTGTGCATGCATTTATTTCTGTTTGTCAGAGTGTGTATGATTCTCATGAAGATTCCTACCTCACTTTCGTTTGTGATACGAAAGGTTGAAAGAGGCTAAACTTCAAACAAAGCTCCTGAGTTCAAGCTTTAGTATCCTGCGCTTTAGTACCCTGTCCCGATCGTGACCTTTGACCTTCTGTAAACAGGGGCAAGTGGAACCTTTGTTTAAGATTCTATTCAAATGCGTCTTTTATTTTCCTTCTGATAAAATTACACACCACAGGCTGTTGTTGTCTCCCTAACATGCCTGAATGTCCTCTGGACGCTTCCAAATGTTAAAAACCAGTTCAAATTTCAAAGAATCCACAGCATCACCACAGTTAGAGAAACACTTTCTTTCCTTCTTTCCCAAAAACCTCTAGATTAATTTTTTTTTTCCCTCTGATGACAGTAATATTTCTGTCTGGTGTCCCCGTTTTGCCCCCGTCTTCAGTCCGTGCCAAGAGAAACTTTATTTTTTCATACGATTTCAGCTCAGTGCCGGTGATGAACCCGGCGCTGACAGACGCCGTGAGGACAGGCTGTGACAGAGCGGAGATGGAATGAAGACTAAGACATCCCAGTGCTAAATGAACAAGGCAGGGTTGAAAACGAAACACACTGACTATCCTCTCTCTGTCGCTGGTCGCGTCTCCATCCAGCTGTCAGGGGAATTTTCAGCAAACTCCTTGAAATGTCACCCAAAATAAAATTACGTCAATGTGTTTTCCCGCCGTTGAAGTAATGCAATGGAAAGGTTTCCATATGGCATCAGAAGAAGGATTTGATCAGCATTATGCAGTTTGTTATTGTTCCTAAATGTCAGCTATTGTTGGCAAAATTTCACAGTCAAGGTGATAACAATGAAATGCACTTGGTAATACTTCAGCTAATGGCCACCAAGTGGAGAATTATGCAGATGGAGGGGGAAGCGGGTTTGACATTTCTGGGAGTTGTAATTGGGCAGATATTTAAGAGACACTCTCTAATAATGTGTCCATCACTGTTTATGGCATAACTAATATAAAGACAAAACACATTTGCACCTCAGGCTGATGAGGCTTTTATTATCAGTTTTGCTGGTGTAGAAATGAACCATCACGGACACCCTATGAGCATCACGGACACCCTGAAATGACTCTTCGTGTCATCAGATTTGATCCAACACTGTTTGAAAAGTCTCCGAGAGCCATAGCAGTAAATTATTCTCATGCTATTCATGTGTGCAGGGAGCCAACGGGAAGACATCTGGCTCAGCCAGACTCTAAGACTCTAATGCTCGTGCTCTATGGGACTATAAAGACGGAGACCCAAGGAAGCCTGAAAAGCTTTCCTGGCAGATTGTAGAAGTTTGTTGAAGTCTTTATTTCTTCTTTTTTTGGAGCACTTTGAGGACTTCTTGTTCATGTTGGCTTAAAAGTTGAACTCCATTGACAAAACAGCTGATTGTGTGATTGTCGCTGTGGATGAATGCGTAAGCAAAGTGTGTGACTTTTGACACGACAGAGACAGCTGTAACCAAAGCTGAAAAGCAGCCTGTGGAGCTTCTGTTTACATTCACTGTTACTCACCGAAACGCCTTGTGTGTATCTTTGGGGTCTAACAAAGGTGCTGAATGCATTTCCTGCCTCATAAAACATTTGCATTTTTTTTTTTTTCCACGGGAAAGCAATGACAAACAACCAATTTTGTATTTTCTGCACGAGGACTTGTTGGCTTTTGAAAGGAGACACCAATAAAAGTATTTTTTTTTGGCTTAAAGCTGCTGGTAGCTCACATTTCATGTTGCTCACATATTTGTGTTGAATCTAATCAATCCAATCTGTTTCGTTTGAATCAGCTTAGGTTGCGTGCTACCCATACGCAACCAGCAGTATTGATCAGTTCACAATCAATATGTATTAAACCTACAAAACTGGTCCATGTTTCATTTGATAGAAAAGGGCCCTGACTCTGTAAGCCATAGCTAAATATATAACAATATGTTGGTTTGTATTCAGATTATTTACATGCAATCTTTAGCATAAAAACACACTGACGTTTTCTCTACCTTTCCCCTCTTTCATCTTTCTGTTTCCTCAGTCTGCAGCAAACAATGAGAGGAAGTGTCGACACGGACTTGACTTAATGGCGGCAACCTCAAAAAGAGGCTCCTGGCCATGTCACACCAAAATAAAAGCAGAGACGGCCATCAGCAGCTAAGACCTGCTGTCGCTTTTGACAACAGGACAAATTTTGCACGGTTACTCTCCTTTCGCTGCTGTCTTGTTTTCTGGAATAAAATGCAATTGTCAGACTTTTTGTGTGTGTGTGTGTGTGTGTGTGTGTGTGTGTGTGTGTGTGGGGACATGTATTACTCGTGTTGTGGGGACAAGTTTAGACAGTCGCATTGTGGGGACTCGCCTTCCTTTTGGGGAAAGTTATTGAAGTTTAGGGTGAAGACTTGGTTTAAGGGTTAGTCTCCAGGAAATGAATGTAATGTCCTTTTGAAGTGATGGAAACACATTTGTGTGTGTGTGTGTGTGTGTGCGTGTGTGTGTGTGTGTATACTAAGACCAATTTTAACCAGGACCTCACTTAAACACTTTTTATCTATCCCTGCCTCCATCCTTGTTCATTCATTTGGAATCTGCAGCCTCTCTTGGAAGCAAACAAATGGGGAGAGTGCTTTTAACCACACACACACACACACACACACACACACACTTGAGGGCCTGGCGGCATTGATTTGTTCTGTTGCTCTGGTCCTTGTTTGCAATTCAGCACCTTGATTTGTGCTTGTGGGGACACCGAGTCAGAGGAGATGTTAATTTGATTTAGCCACTGGCTTCTGTTGCGTCAGGGGACGCCACCGGAAGCGAGGCGACATCACTCTTTATCCTAACAGCCAAATTAGATATCCAGCTGATATCATGGCTGTTGTTGTTGAGATTCTGCGTCTCTTCGCTCCCTCTTTCTACCTTTTACGAAAGACACAAGACTGTCTTTATTTCTCTTGAGTAATTTTGTCCCCCAGCCTTTTATTTCTTTCTTTTCCTGTTTGTCTGTTCTTTGTGACTGGGAAAAACTTTTCAAAGCTGTAGGCGGGGTGACACACACACACACACACACACACACACACACATACAGAACTGCTCAGGGTGCTTCGGAGACAGCGTTTCATCTTCCTCCTGATTCATCAGATCATTTCACAGAGACACAGTGACAGGTCCTTCAGCTTAGTGCCCCGTAACCTTTTGTACCCTTTTGTAAAGGAGTTGTCCCTAACTTCTTAACCTGTGACACACACTGTCACACTCACACACTCACACTCACACACACACACACGGCAGAGAGGACTAATGAAATGCACATTGTGGCTTCATTCTGTCGTCTCAGAGGAGCCGGAGCGGTGCTGCCTGGTGGCTCGGTGGACTGGGACAGATGCCTTATAGTAGTTCAGGTTCAGGTTATTCCCTCTGCCTTTACTCGCATCTCTCATCCCTCTACTTTTGTAGTACCTGCAGTTTTTTTTTGTTTTTTTTGATGAGAAAACTTGCATTCACCTCACTGGCTGGTTGACAGGCTGGTCATCAGTGCCTCCTGGTAACATCTGGGCCCGGTGTTCCCAGCCTATAAAATCTAGGGATCTCTGTCTCTTTCCCTGCAGGCAGCCCTTCAGGTTATGTGGCGGCGTTAGTTCCTCGTCGGTCTCCTTTTGTTGTTGTCGGTTGCATCGGAACATTCACGTGCCATTCTCACCCGCCCCCTCCCCCCACGCACATCCTTACACCACTGATGTGCACACACATGCCTCTTGTGTCTCCCACTTTGTCATGGCCTCAAGAGCCAGGTTATGACAACTGCAACTCGCGGTGGTCGTAAATCATACACTAAGTGGCTTAGAAAAGGCTTCGTGAAGCAGTATTTTCTCATCAGATGAGAAGTCATCAGTTAAAGCCGCTCAGATGACTCGTTTTATGTATTCTACACGTAACATGAAAGGGGCTGCTTGTGGCGATTAACTCATGCAACTCTGCAGTTCCCCTCAGCTCTTTTAGCGTCTGTCAGCTCATTGCTTTGGTTTCACGGCACGCATCGACGCTGTTTTGGTTCACTCCCCCAGCTCTCATCAGCCTCGTCTCCAGACACAGGCAGCCGCTTTCAGGGACAAACCTCCGATGAATCTTCTGTACACGACCCAACAGCACCTGTCCAGAATCAGACAGCAGAAACAGAGACTCCAAATGAATGCTAATGTTTGTCCATGTCTGCTGGATGTGTAAATAAGTAACTGTTAGCTAACACCTTAGCCATCTAAACTACATCTTGCTACTGCTGCCCCCAAGTGGCCAAAAGACCTCAGTTAATAGAGGTTTAAGACATGAAGGTGACATGGTCTCGGACACATACTATATAACTGTAATGTTCCTGGTTTTATTCCAGCTGGGAACTTGCCTGGAGCTCCACATTTTTAATTGCAATGTTGTTAAAGTGTAAAGTGTTTCGTCGGAGGAAAACAGTTGTCAGTGCGTCCTGATAGGGAGAGTTTATATCATCTATGTAGTTCTAGTCTGACTCACTGGATGTAGGCTGTTAAGTCTCTATTTCAGTCAGAACCCCCCCCCCCCCCCCTCCCCCTTTTTTTTGCTATCTGCGTGTTACCGTTTTGCAGGGGCACCTTTCTCCAAAGTGTGGAGATAGGTCTGGCTATGCAAGACTAATGTAGTTCAGACAGAGACCCTCCAAAATCATATAAACCCATTCGGTGCACATTGGTCCTCCCTGTTTCTCTTTGATATGAATCATTTACTACATGTATGCATAACAATAGTCAATTTTTACTGTCATTAAGGCACTGAAACAAGGAAATCTGAGTCTGTACTGGGCTGATTCTCACCAATTCCAATTCCATCAACTTTTAGAAGTAAGTTTGAGGTTCTGCCTTTTTGGTTTATTAAACCCTCATTACCATGCAAAGGGACCAGCGAAGGTATGTCTCTTCCATCTGCAGCACCTCATCCAATTTGGATACAGTGATTAAATCTTACACAACCAGAACCAGGCTTTTATATATCAAGCTGCTATGAGTCAGCATTCTACACAACTTCCAGGTTATGGGGGCACTTTGGGTTGAATAACAGTGGTCCTCTCCCAGGTCCTCCAGGGTTAGGATTAGGGTTAGGGTAACTTGGCCTATATCCAAACAGCGAAGCACTCAAATTCCAGACAAGACCGCCGGGCCTTGTTCTTTGGTCGGTTTTCCTTTTCCCTAACCTACCGTCCAGGCTCCAGAAACCTCAGGCTGGACGCTCTCTCCCTCAGTTCCTGACAGCTTCCTGTGTGGTGGCCACAGTTATCTGGGAGATCGAGTCTCTGGTCAGGGGCGCTTAACAGACCCAGCCAGGTCCAGGCAACGGTCCCGATAATAACCTCTTTGTCCCTGATTCTGTCCGCTCCCAGGTCTTTCAGTGGGCACACACCTCTCGGTTCTCCTGCAATCCAGGCATCAGTCGCACTCTGTCCCTCCTTAAGTAGTTCTTCTGGTGGCCCACCATGACTACAGATACCCGTGCCTTCGACGCTGCCTGTACTGTGTGCCAAGGCCTCCAATCAGCTACTTGCAGGTCTGCTTCGCCTCCTTGCTGGTACCTGTCTGCCCATGGTCTCATATAGCTCTGGACTTTGTAACCGGACTTCCACCCTCTCAAGGTAAAACAACCATATTCACCATTGTGGACAGATTTTCTAAGACTGTACACTTTGTGGCATTACCCAAACTCCCCACAGCCTTGTAAAAAGCTGACCTCCTGGTGCATCGTGTGTTTCGCCTCCATGGAATCCCCATGGACATTGTGTCCGATCGAGATCACCAGTTCAGTTTCAGTTTTAATATTTGGGTGCAGTACCGCCTCTGTGCCACCCGCCACAGTGGCGAGAAACAGTAGAGACTCCTTCACTCTGTTTAAAACTCTTCCTCTCTGGAAAACTACAACAAAAGTAGCTCAAAACTTTTTCAGAGTTAAAAGTTATTTTTGGGGTTTGAAACTTTACTTAAACTTGACATGTCCGCCGTAACATGGTTTTCAGGGGAAGACATTCATTGGTTTCGCACTAAAATGCCTCCAAACGTATCTGTTCCGCTGGTTATTTACTAAAACCAAGTCTAGAAAAACGTCTTTACTGTTAACGTCAACATTAAAATAAGTGAGGATGACAGTCAGGTGTAACGCTGTTTTAGCACTAAAGCAACCGAAAACACTTGATACAGGTCGAAGGATCAACTCTGGAACCAGAACACTGTGTCTCTCATTATATATAAACATCACTGACAACAGGCAGCATTACAGACAGTGTCACTGTTGTCTTTGAAAAAGTATCTTTTATTTATTTCTTTAGCATAAACCCAGATTCCATTACAACAGACAGAAGGTCACTTCTTTATTACATGGATTGTGCTGCCTCACAGTTGATGTTGCATAAATGAATCAGATAAAGAGATGGTGAAACGCCACATCGTCCCACACAATTACAGAGCCTTCTGGATCCTGCCTCACCTGCCCCCCTCTCCTCATGCATCTATTTGTGTTTCTTTTTTAGTTATGTTTAGTCTTGAACATACAGTGCTTTACAGTTTTGACAACAGTATGTAAACATGTGTAAAATGGAGTGTAAATACACAGAGGTTTGGTGGTGGTCGAGTTTGAGTGAGAGAACCGTTCATGTCATTTGAAGGATGAGGTCACCGAATGCATTTTGCCTGAAAGCAATGAAGAGTGATCCACAGTTTAGCCACATTGACTTCTGTGGGACTGTGGATCACGAAACCGCTGGCTGAACTGACCGTCTTAACTGACCGAACTGACTGTATAATTTATCATCTAATACTGCATTGTGCAACATTGTGCACATTATGTGTTTAAACCCGACAAACAGCCTGTGTTTGTCTTCCAGGTTCCCCTGGACACCAGAAACAGCGTGAGAGGGCTGAACTGCTGGTGCTGGTCAGCCTCTCGTACCTGGACAACAGTGTTCACCCGAAGAAAGTGAACCCAGGGGCGTGTGTCACACTGCTCTGGACATGAAGAGGAGACAGGATTAAGACTCGGGGGACTGAGGGACACTTTTCTTGTTTTTTTTTCCTTTTTTTTTTGTATTGGTACTAGCCGACCAGCAACCGCGTAGAGCTGAAGGTGGGACATACAACTGGGACCTAACTGGGTCAGGTGGGACCGGAAGAAAGTGAATCCAGGGGTTTAAAGAACAGATGGGTCATACTGCTCTTGACACAACTTCAGCCTGAGGGGCACTTTTCCTTTTTATTTATCTCTATGTATTGCTAATGTTTTTATTATTTCCATGATCTGGATTCATTTTTGAGGAAACAGCTCCTCCTGAATTCTTTCTTTTTTTTTGTCTTTTTACACGCGGAGTGGTGTTTGTGCCACCTGATGAATATATTCATTCTGTGGTGACCCCTCCCACTCTTGTTTGTGGCTCCTGGTGTGTGTTTTCCTGTGTTTTCCTATTCTTGTGTAGGATACAGAGTGTCAGGAGGATGAGCCACATCTGAATCAGCGCTTCCTGATTGCCATATAAGAGGGCTGGATTTGGCCGTTCGCTCTCTCTCTCTCTCCCCCCAGCCAGAAGGGTTGTGTTTTGGGTTCTATTAGATTTGCTTCACGGTATACATTTTACCCACATTGCTTTTACCCACACTCGTGCACTCCCTACACCACTGATAATACTGATTTACCAGCTTCTCTGTTTTTTTGTGCATCGGTTAAGTTAATTTGTTTTGTTTAATCCGTCATTATCTGTGTGGTCTCCCTTGTTTTGTCTGAACTCTGAGCTGGTTCACGACAACTCTCTGTTAGTATGTTAGTTCGTGTTCGGTCTCCACCAACTCCCGAGGGAAATATCTGGCTCTTTAGCTTCTAAATACTCCACTTGGTGGTGCAATGTGGCTTTTTACAGCTTGTCATTTCTAAATGAAACAAGCTCTTTCTACAACCTGCACTGTGTTTGGAAGCTTTATTAGTTCCGATTATTTGTGAGGCATCACAACTTCTGACATGTAAACGTGACACTTAAGTGCAACACTGATGACTCTGCTGCTCGCTGCTGCTGCTGCTGACTCACTTTAAAGGTTCAAAGGTCAAGACTGTCCGAGAGCTCAAATGTGCAAAATAATGAAAAGTAAACATCAAGATGTCAGCAGTCATTAACATGCGTAAACAGAACTCATGTGAATCATATGACACACACTCCACTTGTAAATGAGCAGTATCTTGATTCCGCAGCAGCAGCAGCAGCAGACAACTGGAACAAATGTGCATCATACAATACAGCTCAGAACCATCATTTAACCATCTTGTTCTCACTGCTCATGGTCTTCGTACACACATTAAACTTGCATGTAAGCAGTGGGCATTGATCATTTCTGCTCTTTCTTCTTTTTCCGTCCGACTGTTTTTGTGAAAGTACTGTTTCCAAAGTCAGGGGTAAACTTTCTCAGTCATATCCGTACCGCTTTATGTACGTATGTGCTACATGGATGCTGCGATACATATTTTCTGAGACCTTTTACTATTTTGCATTCATTTCTACATCAATTTGTGCAGTTATTTTTTTCTGTGTTAAACTGCTGTCTTCATCTTTGCCCAAGCCGGGGATCCAACCGCCGGCCTTCTGCTCTAGGATAAACCCCCTTCCTTCTCCCCCCTCCTTCCCCTGTGTTCCAGCTGTTCCAAATTTTGGCCGTCCAGCCATCCACGCCCGATGTCCCGCCCTCCGAACATGTTTGATAACCCATAAGCTACCGTTTGACAGCTAACATTAGCATTCAACCACATGATGACAGCATTTGAGCCATAGACATATATATATATATACATAGACGCCGCATTGGGTTGCTGGGATACCTCAACATCGCCGCCATGTTGGACAGGGGAAGACTGGTCTGCAAACAAGTACAAGTAAACGGGGGAGCTGCTGTTTTTCTGGATAAAAACCACTATAACGTTCTCGACAGATTTCAATGACTCGTTTTTATATTAAAAGGTTTATGGTCTATGTGGAGTAGAAAAAAAAAAAAGCTTTGTCTCCAGTTACTTAGAATCTCAACAGTTAGGCTTACATTAACTGAATTACTGACATGGTGGAAAATAATAAAGTGTCATGAGGAATTATAAAAGCTCAGGTTTGTCAGGCATGGCTTTGGCTTATTTTCCTTGGTTAATACTTGGGGAGACATCCCTGTATAATATAATATAATATAATATAATGTACTTGAAAAGTGCAGAAAGTTTTTTTTATATAGTGGAAATGGCGTTTTCTGTCTACGTCCCCATCATTTCAGCTTTTCTCTGTGCTCCAGGTCAGAACACAGCCCATTCACTTACTGAAAACGACCCTAAATAGCGCATCTTTTAGTGGTAATAACTGACCTCCATTGAGAAAACAGGGAACAAAGTCTGCAAATACAAGTCAAATAGAGACACACTGACAGTCAGTCTGCTTTTCGATTTTGTTACATGTTTGACAAATAGAATAAAATACAAAACAACAAGAGTCATTGAACTCAAAATCACAATACACACGACCAGGGTCTGTTCAATATAGCGTATTATTATCATTATTATTGTTGTTGTTGTTGTTCAGTAGTAGCAGTAACATCACCGCCCACCTGTTCAACCTTCACTCACGCCTCCCAAAGTTAACACCCACAATCATCCAATAATCCAATCACAGCTCTCCAAAAAAAAAAAAAAACCCCGCGCACCTGTGAAGCTCACCTGGGGAGAAACCTGCCAGACTCCCCGAGCTGCCGGTGTCCGTGACGGTCAGCGGAGGAGAGCCTCCCCAGCGTCTTACCTGGAGTCCGTGTTTGGAGGAAGAATCACGCAGTAAAGATGCGCGTATTTCGCTGACGGAGTTCGTGCAGCTGTTCCCGGCCGTGGAGGAGTTGGTGGAGGAGTTGGTGGAGCAGACGCTGAGCCGAGGATTGACCGCTCACTGACTGATTGATCGAAGGTACATTGGTGTGTAGCTGCAAACAATCACTGTGAATGAACTGTGAATACAGACGCTGTTCATTCAGCTGGATTCCCTGACTGTTTTTTTTTTTTCTTTTTCTTGTTTCTTTCAGGGAGAATCTGTGGAAAACCCCACAGCAACACTGTGAGTGGTCTTTCTTTTGGTGATTAACTGTTGGGATTGTGGGGATGTCACATGCACACACTCTCTCACACTCTCTCTCTCTGACACACACACACACACACACACACACACACACACACACACACAGTAACATTGCTTGGCTTGCTGGCCCTTTGATTGACACGTAGACGGATAGTTGAATCTAGTTGTGGTCTGTTTGTTGAATTGCTTTTTGTCTGACTTGACTCGACTTGACTTGACCGGCACCCCTCTTTATTTAAACGTGTCAAACCTGCTACAAAAAAAAAGTGGCACCCCAGATTTCCGGATCCCTGGCATTGTTTTCAGCACTTGCAACAAACAAAATATACATATTTGCCACCCTGTTCTGCGTAACTCCACCGTTTCAGTTGTGGAAATGACTTCAGCAAAGGATGGAGATGTTGGACATCAGTTGGAGGATATAACTGGATTGGATGGGCATCCACAGGACCCAGACAGTTGGAGTGGAGTGAAGCAAAGCCGTGGAGCAAAACGCACCAACTATTGTTTATTGGATATGGATTTGTTTGTGGACTCTGGATTATCTCAGTCAGTCCGGACGGAGGACTGAGACTCATGAGGAAGCAGTTGACACTGAGGATACACTGAAAGCTACTTTGGAGGAGAAATTTCACATCCTCATGGAGGCACAAAAGAACCACAAGGAGGAGCTTCAACGTACAATACCAGCTTTATTAAAGGACGTCACGACAGTTTATGATCAGCAGCTCCATCAAACCCTGGACAGGCAACCTGTTTCTCAGAGGAATCAGTTTGCTGCAAACGTTAACTGGCGATGAACACATCATCATGCAGAGATATTAAAAGATGACCCCACTGGTAGTCAGCTGACCACCATGATGATGATGATGATGATGATACATTTTATTTATAGAGCGCTTTGCATGGTACTCAGACACTTTCTATAACTTAAAATGGTGATAAAAGCAACATATTAAAAACATAAAACACACATTAAAAGCAGTTTTGAATAATGACTTGAACATGGGCAGTTCGGTGCAGTCACAGATGTGTTTGGGGAGAGCGTTCCAGAGGGAGGGGGCAGCTATGGAGAAGGCTCTGTCGCCCCAGGTCCGGTGCTCGGTCCTGAGAGGTGGAGATAGGAGGTTGGCATCAGAGGAGCGGAGGCTGCAGGGAAGGAGTGTGGTGGTGGAGCATATCGGTGAGTTAGGAGGGGGGCCTGGTTATGGAGGGCTTTGAATTGGATTCCTTGTCGGACAGGGAGCCAGTGGAGGTTCTGGAGGACAGGGGTGATGTGGTCGTGGGAGTGGGTAGGCAGGCAGGCAGGCAGCAGAGTTCTGGATATACTGCAGTTTATTTAGGACTTTGGATGATGTGCCATAAAGAATGCTGTTGCAGTGGTCAATTCTGGATGTAATGAATGCACAAATCAAAGTTTCAGCGGCAGAGAAAGAGTGATGGGTGGGGACAAGCTAAGTTTGTTTTAAGTGAAAAAAGGCAGTTCTGGTGATATGATTTCGAAGGAAAGGTTGCTGCCAGAAATGACTCCAAGGTTGCGGATATGTGGGGAGGGAGACAGAATGGAGTTATCAATTGTGAGGTAGAGGTTGTGAGTGGTTTTGGTGAGGGATTTGGGACCAGTGATGATCCATGTCTGGTTCAGCATGAGGAAGTCGGCTTGCATCCATGATTTGATTTCAGTGAGGCAGTTCGTCAGAGTGGAGAGGGTTGCAGTGGTGATGGATTTAGTTGAGATGTAAAGCTGGACATCATCGGCGTAGCAGTGAAAATGAAGGCCGTGACGGCGAATTACGTTGCCAAGGCGGAGCATATAGAGGATGAACAGGAGGGGACCAAGCACCAAACCCTGGGGGATGTCTTGGGACAGAGGATCCGTTGTTGTTGATGAACTGTTGTCTATTTGTGAGGTATGATTTTATCCAGGAGAGGGCAGCACCGGTGATGTTGAGGGAGGATTCAAGGCTGGAGAGAAGAATAGTGTGGTTTATGGTGTCGAAGGCCACAGTGCCAGGAGGATGAGAATAGTGAGATGACTGGAGTCTGAGGAGAGGAGGAGTAGGTCATTGGTGACTTGAGGAGGGTTGTTTCTCTGCTGTGCCGTGAGCGGAAACCGGATTGAAATGGTCCAAACAGATCATTGGAAATGAGGTTGGCTTTGAATTGTTTTGAGGATGGGGGTGACAGCAGCCAATTTGAGTGTTTTGGGGATTGAACCAGAGCTGAGGGAGGTGTTAATTATTTCTGTGATGAGGAAGGAGATAGCTGGGAGGCAGTCCTTAACAAGGTTGGATGGGATGAGATTTAGAGTGCAGGTGGAGCTTTTCATTCTAACCATGAATTTAGGCAGTTCAATTGGCGACACAGGGGAAAACTGGGACAGAGGGTGTGTGATAAAGGGTGTGGGGGCAGGTGGGGAGGTGGAGAGGATGGGGAAGGTGGTCAGATTGCTGGAGATGGTGTCAATTTTTTGTTTGGAAAAATGAGAGGAAAGACCTTGCACTTGCTAACTGTGAGGGATTTGGAGGTGTTGTCACTGGGTTTGAGAAGTTTGTTTATTGTGGAAAAGAGCCCCGGGGTTGGTGGAGTCAGAGTGTATGAGGTGTGAGTAGTAGGTGGACCGGGCTGTGGCGAGAGCGTCTTTGTATTGTTGAAGGTAGTCTGTGTCGGCTTGGAGATGCACTGTTAAACCGGTTTTCTTGCAGTCTTTCAAGCTGGCGCTTCCGGGATTTCATCTGGTGGAGTTGAGGAGTGTGTGAATGAAACTGTCTTTGGTTTTAATGGGAGCCAGCAGATCAAGACAGGAGGAGAGTGTGTTCTTATAATAGTTGACAAGATCTGAGGGATTACAAGACAGTGGTGGAGGTAAGGCAGACATTTTACTGGTAAGAGTCTGAACGAGCTGAGGCGGGGGGGGGGGATATTTTGCGTTTGTCTTTTGGGATGGGGATAGGGATGTTGATGTCCATGGTGACTGCCAGGCATACCAACTTAACATACTTGCCAGCTTCAGGATGCTACGTCTGGAGTATTTCCACCAAGACCCCCTCTCTGGTCGTCTTGGAAAGCACAGGACCTCCCGGAGAGTGGTCTGTTGGCCAAAGCTGAGTTGGGATGTAAGACCACATGTTCAGTCCTGCCAGTCCTTTGCTGCTAAGTTAGCCCCAAAATGACAGGGGCCATATTGGGTGGTGCAGCAAGTTGGGACAGTAAACTACAAGGTGGTTCTGAAGACTTCTGGCCGAGACTTAAAAGTTGTCCACATTTCTCACCTGAAACCCTGCTACTCTCCCGTTGAAGACCTGCAGGAGCGCAATCGTGTTCTGGAGAATCTTACATGAAGACTCTGATGAGGAGGACTTCTTTGGCTTCTCAGACAGTGCATGTTCTGCTCCCAGTGGTGGATGGGTGAAAGGATCTGCAGGGGGGCAAGATTATCATTATAACAGCTCCTCTGGCTCAGAGAGTAAGTCTCCCCCCCCATAGATAAAAAACACTTTAATTAAATCCTTGGCATGTAATTCTGAGACGACATTTCGGGGACAACTACAGTGCCTCACCTCAGGTCGGCTTTCTCAAAGGGGGGAGGAGTGTAGTGACCAGCCATCAGAATAACATCACTGCCCACTTGTCAAAAGTCATATTTCCTACAGTTAACACCCACAGTCTTCCAATAATCCAATCACAACTCTCCGAAAAATGTGCAGTGTAACTCTAACCTGGGAAAAAATCTATTCAACTACAATTCGAAGAGGTCCAGTTGGAGAAAATGTCCTCAAGCAAAGGTCCGGAACATCGTAATGTCTAACTTGCGTTGTGATATATATTGAAGTAGCCCAGTAGTTGTATCAACGTCTGCATGTCATCAACAACTGACTGTCAAATCAAGTAAAGAAAGTACAATTCAAAAACATTTTGACAATATTTATTGTCACTTAACATTGAACTCTACAGATATATAATACTGTAGATGTGTATAATGTTCTTCTCTCATTAAGTCAAAGAAGGGCTGCATTTAAAAATAAAATAGAGAAAATAACTAAAATAGCTTTAGAAAAATTGTGCATCTTAAAATAAAGTGCTTAATTTTAGAAAAACAAAAAGTGTAGCAGCAGCTTGAGTTTCCCTTTTTCTTTTTTTAACTGTTTCACATCTTGACTTAACAGTCTCAACCAATTTCACAATAAATAATGTGTCTTCTCGCCCTGTATCGTCCACTCGTCTTATCATCGGTCCCTCACCTCTCTTGTCTGTATTCAGAGTCGCAATGTTCAGTGCCTGGAATGCACAGATTTGATTGGCTGAGTAGCATCACGTGGGCTGGCGTAACTCCTATGCAATTGGTTTGCGAGTTTCCTGATCCGCTACACCTGCGCCGTAAAGACTAGAAAAGCTGCGCCGGTTAAAATAACCCCCCCCTTGGAGTCTTGGTAGCCATCTCAGGGTAAGCAGCTTCATCTGGAGACGGTGTCTGGAGGAGGAATCATGCGGTGGATGTGGTTATTTCGGAGTTACAGCTGACACCAAACCGACTATTGACTGTTGACTTCTGACTGACTGATTAACGGTGCTGTGAGTACAGTGTATAGTTGCAAATAATCGCTGTGAGGATCTGTGGTAAAACCTGGAGCTTTTTGAGTTGTCTTTCTTCTGTTGGTGATGAAGTAGATTAGGATTGGACTGTTTTGGAATTGTTTCACATGCACATACTCTCATTCACACACACACACACACACACACACACAGACATGGCTTGGCTTGCTGGAACTGAATACACCTTTCTGCAGTGCTGGTTTTTCTTATATTTCACTGCTGCTTGCTATTTGCTTCATTGTTTTGTGTGCTTCATCCAATGTGAATTGTTTCACATGTACACACACACACACGCAAAGTCATATGGCTTGGCTTGCTGGAACTGAATACACCTTTTTGCAGTGCTGGTTTTTCTTATATTTCACTGCTGCTTGCTATTTGCTTTGTCTTGTATGTTTCATTCAATGTGAATTGTTTCACACACACACACAAACACACACACACACACACACACAGAGCTTGGCTTGCTGGGATTTAATACACCTATAGATAGTTGGATTGAGTTGTGGTCTGTTGGTTTTCCAGGACTGGTTTTTCTTATATTTCATTGATGCTTGCTGGGATTTAATACACCTATAGATAGTTGGATTGAGTTGTGGTCTGTTGGTTTTCCAGGACTGGTTTTTCTTATATTTCATTGCAACTTGCTATTTGCTTCGAATGTTTGACGGAGCCATTTTCTTTTCCTTTTGAAATACTATTTGTCAGACTTGACTTGACTTGACTTGACTGACATTATTATTTATTATTCCATGAAAATTTTTAGTTTTTAGATTGCACATGCCAAATTTGAAGTTGATCTGATTAATTCTCTAGGAATTTGTACAGTGCCTGGAAATGGCAAAAAAAATGCCCTAAAATTGCACAGTTGCCTAAATTCAAAACCACAGTGTGGTGAAGACATATTGACCGGTTAGGCGAAGGGCTTTCCTTGTCCTCCTTATGGGATGAAAAGCAGCATATATTAATACTAAACAACACAACTGCAGGGGTCTAAATCTGGTATTGATAGTTTGAACATCTGATTTTGTCATAGATCAAAGACACTTGTCCATGACCGTCAGAGTGATGCACTTTTTCCCACATCTAAAGAGGTGGACATAGAAGTGAGTGGTTTTGTGCCTTTTGATTTATATAGCTCCTAAGCTGCAAACATTTAAAAAAAAAAAAATAGTTGAAGGATTATTATGTTCATTCCATAGAATCCCAAAGGTCCATAACTGTCATTATTGTATAGATCACCGATCTTGTTGAGGCCTTTTGTCAGCCCATATTTTGAACCCAGGATCATGAGTTCCCGCCGTAAATCCCCCATTACCCCATATAGGAGTAAAAGAGGGTATTTGTGAAGTTATACCGAAATTGCTGTGCATTTTAAACCTGACTTCAACTTTATTTCTGACAAAAGGGTTTTGCGTTCCCTTTTTTTAGCTTCTCTGGAGAGTCAGAGAACAAATCCAGACTTAATGGTAATGGAGTTGTTGTACTCCGTTCAATTTCCACCCGAGGTTGAGAAGTTCCATCTAAAAACCAACACATTGCTGCTCTTAGTTGGGCTGCCCAGTAATACCAGGATAGAGTTTGGGTAGCTGGAACCTTCCTCTCACATAAGAGAGGTATAAAAGGGACAAGCGTAATCTTGGTCTCCTATTAATACATTTGTAATCTTAATTTTGGGAAAGAATGAAGATGGGTTCGATGGCAAGGATTGAAATGAATACAGAAGTTTTGGTAAGATATTCATCTTGATAATGTTAATGTGTCCTATCAGGGACAAAGGGAGTAGCGTCCATCTATTCATAGAATCTGTTACAGAGGCTATGATTGGGTCGTAGTTCATCGTAACCAGATCTTCTATTTCAGGCGTAATATTTATTCCTACGTGCTTAAAACCCTCAGGGGAGTTTTGGAAATCTGTATGAACAGGTGGATTTAGTCTCTCCGATTTATTGAGAAAAATAATGTTTGTTCGTTTTTGGTCAATTAACCTTGTAGCCTGAAAATACTCCAAAATCAGTTTTAGGAGAGGCAGCAATGACACAGCTAGATTTCTCAGAAATGGGACAATATCATCAGCATAAAGGGCCAGGCGATCTTCGATGCTTCAAATTGTGATTCCTGTGATCTGAGAGTGCGTTCTGTAGCACAATATCCAGTAGCACAGTTGCAAATACAAATAGTAATAGTAAAGGGTAGCCCTGCCGTGTACCTCTTGATAATGCAAATGGTTTGGATATTATGCTATTGGTCAATACTTCCGATGGAGTGCTATACAAAATCTTTATCCACCTGCCAAAATTCTCCCCCAACCCAAAATAGGATAATATTTCAAATAGATATGGCCATTCCACCCTGTCAAAAGTCTTTTCAGCATCTAGGGATAGAATGGTCGTTTCAGGAGGCCCTCTTTACGTGTAAAATATAAATCAGCGGAAAGCCTGTCTTCCCTGAACAAAAACATTCTGATCAAGGTCTAGCAGGTAAGGCAGGTGTTCTTAAAGTCTTAAAGCCAGTGCTTTAGCTATCAATTTTGTGTCTGAGTTGAGCAATGATATGGGCCTATAGGAGTCACATCTAGACAGGTTTTTACCTGGCTTTAGGATAACATTCTGCAGCGCTGGGGGAAGACAACTCTTTTCAAATATCTCCTCAACCATTCCCAAAAGTGGTGGTTAGTAGTTTCTCCTTAAAAGGCTTTATAGATGTGTTTGGTGATCCCGTCAGGTCCCGCTGTCTTCCCACCCTTCATTCTAGTCATGGCTTCAGACAACTCTAATGATCGTATTGGGGCTTCTAAATGTGCTCATTCTTCTGCAGATAAAGAGGGAAACTGTCTCCCATCCAAAAAATTCTGTCTGAATCTCTGGATCACAGGAGACTCTGACTAATGTAAGTGCTTGTAAAACGTTTTAAATGAGTCGTTAATTAGTCTGAAGTTATATTTCCAGATTCATTTTGGATCACCCTCTCACCTTGCAAGGCTTTAATACGCCAAGCTAGTAGTTTACCTGCCTTTTCACCCTGGTCATATAATGACTGTTTGGTGACGGACAGAAGTTTGATCATGAAGATACCCAATAATGTTCCAGTCAAAGGTGGTTCAAGTTCTGCAGACGTCTGGCAAACACACACTCTCCAGAAAGATCTCAAGAGCCTGCCTATTAATCTAAGTGTGCGTGTGTGTGTGTGTGCGTGTGTGTGTGTTTAGTTAAGTGGTGCTATCAATCTTCATTGAACTCTTTCAGGGGAGGGGAGCCTCCCTTTCTTTATCAGCCACACACATGTCCATCTGTCCCTGTCAGACAGAGTGAGAGACACAGTGTGTGTGTGTGTGTGTGTGTGTGTGTGTGGGGGGGGGGGGGGGTGGGTGTGTGTGTGTGTGTACACACAGGTGTGTGGGAGTTTAGTTAAGGCCAAAAGAGAGTGCCAGCTTAATTGGCCTTGGCCGGGCAGGGGGTGTGACAGGGGGAGTTGGGGTGTGTGTGTGTGTGTGTGTGTGTGTGTGTGTGAGAGAGAGAACAATTTTATGATAACACACCTTCACTATCAGGACTTTTGACATCCTCATTTTTCCGAGCGCACTATAGTGTTCTAGACGCCCCCCAGCATGCCCTTAAACCAAAAACCTCCCATGTCATAAAATATGATAATTTTATGAAATTAAGTGTGTTGATGGTTTTTGCTCATCTGCCGTTGTGCCAACTAGTGATCAGTTCTGGAATTTAACACACTTTCAGTCACGTGTTTCGGTGTCATGTGACCGGTCCTCCATATGTCTAATTTTTTTTTCCCCAAACACACTCTCCATCATTTTAAGCTCGTCTTAGCATTTCTGCAATAAACATAATCCATGTAATGAGGGTCAAATAAAAACATTCCCAATCGTCACCGCTGAATGAAGTCACCAGCCTACTGGTATAGAAAGCCAATTCCTCAATTGCTTACATTTACTGCGATGAGACAGATAAGCTAATGTTAGCTAATTAGCTTAAGGACATCAAAGGACTCGTGCCACATGGAAGACTCTTCAAACAGAAGTGGTGGGAGGGCACAATAAATGGTGGTAATTCATTACTTTTTCTTTTTCTACTAGAGAGACAGTTATTCTCCTGTAGCTAAATTTAATTGTTATAGTAAGATTTTGTTTCTGTAATTTATATGATAACAATAATGTTTTCTACCACATTGATATTGATTGTTGAGTCCAGAAAATGTTATTTGCAGAGCTTATAGTATTATAATGTAATATTAACAGTATTTGTTAAGGTAGCTTACACTATTGTAACTGCAGTTGCACAGGGTTTGCACTGATCAGGTCAGTAGGCTAATGTGCTAGAGTGTAGTAAGACAAGTTGTGACTAAAGGCAAAATATTACCATTTTTATAAATCGTATTTGATGCAAATTGAGTATTGGTCTTCTGTATTTGTCTCTATGACTTTTTTTTTTTCATCTTACCATGGAGATGCTGGAGGAGCACATGGCCAAGTGAAGAGCATGCCAAAAAGGTGAGGCAGACTGAGGCTATTCAGTTTATCCCATCCGAAGGTCACAAGCCTTGGATCAACGACTAATAAGGTATGTTATATATCGTTCCCTATGGTTGCAATTGCGAACGATGTGACAGTTGGCGGTTGGGCTGTCACGGTTCGGGGTACGTATTGTTCGGTTCATTTGATATCGGCTGTGAGGCCTACTGTGTGCTCTTTTCATGAACACTAGCTACAGTTGCTTGTCTGGGTTCAGGTCCTATGCTGCAATCACATCCCTATGTGTCACCCGTTAAATAATTAATGAAGTGCATTTTCACTGTATTAAAACAGCCATTTTGTGTCTAATGTTCACGTCGACATTATCATTGTTTCTGAAGACCACAGCTGAAAGGAATCACTCCTACCATTTGATAGCACTAACTAACCCCTCAAAACATGAAATTGGCCTTTATTCTCACTAAATCCTATGTTTTTACTCCTTCTGCTCATGTTTCTGCTCATCTAACCTGCTGCTTAGCAAAGGTGATTATAATAGAGAGGCCATAGGAATTTATTCTCACTGAAATAAGTTTATCGACTACAAATGATCTACATTATATTGCAGGATACACAAAGTGGCAAGATCCAGACTCGACCTTCAGCCGACCCAGATGTGAGCAACAGATCCACTTCATCCTTCCAACAGGTCGTTATACATTTTATTGTGGATTGTTGTCATTTAGAACTGAAATTAAATAGATATCTTGGTTCATGTAAACACACAAATGAAATGGCTTTGTTAAAATTTCATCTCAATATATGTCACAAAGTGTTACATGTATGTCAAATTGTCCTCAGTGTTGGCTCGAGTACAGCACAATGTTTATTTCTTAACTGAAATTATTTTCATTACACAGTATAATGTATTGTATAATCATTTCCAGTTACATTACTATGGAATTACAAACAAATATTCATTCTCCTTCATTTCATTTAAGTCCCCTGGAATTGTTCCTACTGCAGGTCAGATAAGACAGCTGCATTATTTTAATGAAGATAGTTCATGTTCTTGGGGATATTTACTATTTGGAAGCTATCGTTTTTACTATTTGTAGAATTTCAAGTAAGACTAAGGTTTTGTTTACACTTAATTTGGACAGTTTAGAGCAAGCCGCCTTCTGCAAAATCTGGAGCAGCATCACGGGCGGCGTGAGGATCGTTACGAGGAGGCTAATGGAAAGATCATTGAGAGACGGAGGATGTTTAGTCTGATCATCAGAATGAATGATTCTGTGAGGATGTAAAGCCAAGACCAAATTCCCTTCAAGATATTCATGTTCAAGAACACTGTTTTTAGAACATCTATTGGCCTCCAAGAGTAGCTGAATTCCTCCAATTTACGGGTTTATTTCCAGTTCATGCACCTTGGTTGAAAGACAAAAGTTTTAACTACATTATTAATAATGGTTTCAAAGGTTGAACATTCTTCAGTTGATGATGGCAGATTTCATGACGGAAACTCCAAAAGCTTAAGTGACAGACACTAGACAAAAAAACAAAAATCGTATTGTTTTTAATGATTCATCACTTTCAAAAGTCGTGTTAGGCGCAATGTCAGGGTCCTGCAGGGAGAATGGTACCCTGGCAATTATTTAAGGTGTAATTTATTGATAAAATTACATGCTTTTTTTTTTTTTTTTTTTTTCTTAATTTTCCTTCAGATCTCTAATGACCTGATGAATCCTCGGATGCTTCGGACTACGATGATAACCCTAACCCTGGGAAATGTAATTTACATATTTTGCCAGCAATTAATAAAAAAAAAGAAGAAGAAAGGCATAAAGTGTTACATCTTTTTATTTTTCATTTAACATTTACTATAAAATTCAGAAATAGGCAATAAGACTTAAACAGACTGACCACGTTAATGAGCTATGTCCCTTTTTTTTTAAAGTTAGCTTTTTGCAAGTTTCTGAACAGCTCAGTTTTACTCAAAATGTGAAAAAGGCATTTCTGTCAGAGGTTATCTAAATGGTGAGCATGACTAATTTGGTCTCTAAGTTTTAGTTTTTTATTGTAAGACATATGTAACAGGAGCCAAGTTGCAAATCCAGGCTCTATTTTGTGTATTACCAGGTCTTTATAATGTGATGACCCCTCCCACTCCTTGTTTGTGGCTCCCGGTGTGTGTTTTCCTATTCTTGTGTAGGATACAGAGTGGCAGAGGTGTCTCAGGAGGACGAGCCACAGCTCTCCCTGATTGCCATATAAGAGAGCTGGATTTGGCAGTTCGCTCTCTCTCTCTCTCTCTCTCTCTCTCCCTCCCCCCAGCCAGAAGGGTTTTGTTTTGGGTTCTATTAGATTTGCTTTACGATATATACATTTTACCTACATTGCTTTTACCCACACTCATGCACTCCCTACACCACTGATAATACTGATTTACCAGCTTCTCTGTTCTTTTGTGCATTGTGTTGGCATCGGTTAAATAAATTGGTTTTGTTTAATCCGTCATTATCTGTGTGGTCTCCCTTGTTTTGTCTGAACTCTGAGCTGGTTGAAAGCTTGAAAATGTAGTGTGTATGTATTGGCTTCACAATTCACTTAAACATGAAATATCAGTGTGTGTCTCCATGGGCTTCATTAGTCACATAAACCTGAAAATGTCCCCACAAGTAGCATTAAAATCACTTCTGACCCAAATATAGCCTTAGACAAAATCTCAACAGATAGGAACATTCCTAGAAATATGGATGGGAAATACTTTGATTCTCGGTCTCTTCAGCTTCAGTGGACGTTTAAGTCACATGCTTCCTGTATGCTGTTATGCTGTTTATATTTGAACTTTAAAAAGAGCCAGGCCATTTACTGCTGATGTGTTTTCTTATCACTGTAAAAAATTGGTCAAATTACTAAATAATAATGCGAAAGGGAAATGACTGGCTTAGCTTAGCTTAACTTAGCGCTAAGACTGGAAGCAGAGGTGTGCCTTTTTGCCAGTCTTAACACATTTTATCTATTTTTTTGATAGCCATACACAAGCGGAAATTTAAAAGTGGCAATTTGTGGTTGGATGTTACAGACATGTTGGCAATCACATACTGCAAATACACTTGCAGGTGTGTCAGATGTTCCAGTAGTTTTCTTTTAGATATGCTGTAGGTACAAGGTATAATAAGGCAGATCCCTCCTGTAAGAAAATAGAGAAAACATGTTTTTATTACTAGATTTAAGTTCTAATCTAAAATACACGTTGGTGTAGCAGCTACAGTATGCATGCATAACCCCAAGTGCTAGTGTCAACAATCAACACAAAAATTGCTGCTATTATGGAAAATAACTTTTTTTTTTCCCCTATCCTGTAGGGATCAGTGGAATACAGTAAAATGCGGCTCACACTGCCCCTTAAACAAAGTGAGTCGCACGTTGATATCAGCGTGTTTATCATTGCAATGTTGAAAAGGCAAAAAACGCCCAAATGTGGCCATATTTTAGACAACAGGCCTGCTGGGAAGGGATTAGCTTTCTAGAGGGATGTAGGCTAAAGCAATCATTACCCCAGCACGTGTGCAATCCACCATGTCAGTGATTCTTCCACTGTGTTGTACCTACTTTTAAAATGCAGATACAATCAACCCAAAGTGAAATCGGTTCAAATTGAGATTCAATCGTGTGTAAAAATTGATGTGTGAAACTGCATCCACTCAATTTAGAGCCACATTTTTATCGTGGGACATGAAGGCTTCTTTGAAATGAAAGTTTGGTGACCCAGTCAACGGGATTGATCCATTAATATGTATTTGTGGGTTTTGTGAGGAAAATAAATAGCATTAGATGTGAAGGCTTTGGTGAATTGAGCGTAATCTACATGGCTATCTTTATCTCAGAATGACTCCCCTCATAGTTCTCTGAGCCAGGCTCATCATTATTTTAGCAGGGGACTCTAAAAATGAAAGGCGAGAGAAAGCAGCTATTCCGCAGCCTCTGGTGCTGTGATCTTTCTGTCCAAATGGGCTGTTTTCGTCAGTGGGCCGTGAGAGGGGATTTTCAGCTGTGTTGGGAGGCAGTGTGCTGTGACTGATTCAAATACACAGCGGACATCTGCACTGGTCCTGACACACAAACACGCACGGCAGGAGATGAGGCTGGTGTGTTCTGAGTGCCCCCCCCCCACAGGGAGGAAGTGAAAATATATTTGGCCTGCCGATCTATGGCGCCACCACACCTTTCTCTCACTCTCGCTATCACACACACACACACACACCAGATTTTGTTGTATGACGTAGAATATCATGTGTGTGGTTCAGACGCAGAGTTCGGCTCACGCTGCAGGCATGGTTCGGCTTTACATTACAGAGAACATCATCACGTTCTACTGCACATGAGCATAAGCAACATAGTGAGTTGAATAGAGGTGTGCACATGAAAAAGGTACATGGAGTGTATCCACGGGGCAGTATATGTACGTCGGAGAGAGATACGGCGCAGTTGATGGAAACAAAAAGAGGAGTTTGGGGTTATCTGGCGTGTCCTGGTAGGTGAACAGGCAGCATGTAATAGCCGGCAGCCTGAAGTGTTTAAAGAGGTAATTATAGCGCCTAATTATACCGTGATAGTAGATATGTACGGTTGTGGGTTATATTTAAGTGTGTGAGCAGAATGTATGATTCACCTCAGCTCGCAGCTCTTACATGCCAAGTGTGCTTCAGCACAGATATGTGTTGTGTTTCCCTCGAGCCGCAGCCTTAATTTCAATTACCCTCTTGATCACTGATGCATTTACAAACAAGCCCATCTCCCATCATTTTTCATTGAACTGACCGTGAGCCACTGTGTTACAAGCTCGAAGCGTATGCTCAAAAAAAAAAATAACATTTGTGCTACAGAGTAGTTACTAAAAGTAAAGTTACTAAGCTGTTAAAACTGTTAGTGTTGAAACCAGGACCACCAATAGCGAGAAAGACGTGACTAGAAAGAGTTGGAAGCCAGACACCAAACTACGACAAGTCTACGTTCTGTTTTTGATGTATTTTTCTATTGAAGATGACTTCTCTTGTCTTTCTATGTAAGCATTACCATCTCCTGTCCTTTGTCATACATTTAATTATTCATTTTTGAGAACCGAATAAATGATCAGAAACGATAACGGCAGCATTGACAATGTGGTTTAAGGAGCAGTTGCTTTAAAGCTATTTGTTGACCAAGAACTGCTGGTTGCAGAAACAGAAAACCATCTCAGAAGTCCACGGCAGTGACGATGAAAGGAAGAACTTAAGGACTGTTGGGACTGTTTTGAGCCTCGAGACCAACCTCAGCGCTCCTTGGCATAAAATCTCCCATAGGTGTTAGCAGTTAGGTTGAGATCTTGTGACTGTGAAGGCTATAGCATGATTCTCATCCTTTTCCTAGGTACCCCTGTGGACTGTGTGAAGGCATCGGCATTCATCATGTTTCTCCATTCATTTATTCAGGTTTTTTCTTTCAGTTACCAAAAATAAATCCAGGGATTTATTAGTGACTGACCTGCTGTATTAAGATAAATCTGGAGCCTCTCAGTTAATTTCCGATTTCTAAGGGCGTCACCAACGGGCCCAGACCAAAATGCTTCTCGACACCTTGATGGAAGTGCGGCAAACACATCTTTCTTATCAACCAGAGTGCAGTTGTTTGTTGTTCTTATGACCCCCGTCTTGGTTCTCCGGCTGTCCACTGACTATCGGGATCAATCTCTTGAGTTGTTTCAAGGCATTGCATTTTCATGAAAATGTCTGAGCAAAGTTTACCATTTCCCTTTATTTCCTGTTTTTGTGCTAAGCTAGGATAAACACATCCCAGATATTGCTCTTCTAATCGGATTCCAATCAAGATCCAGTCTTGTCCTCTCAATTAGGTGACGTAGTTTGTGGTTTGTGGCCCTGAATCAAGACGTCTGTGTAAAACCAGATCACCAACAGCATTTGAATGTTTAAGTGAACCCCAATATGTATTGGCAGACTTGGAAGAAACTGGTAGAAAATGGGCTTACTTTACTCTCATTGGGGGGGGCGAGTTTGTTCTCCAACCTGGAGGCAAGGGGAATTTATTTCTCCCCCGGGTGTGAATTGAGAATACGAGAAACATACAGTAGAAATATTGTACTTTTCTGGTTAATTTTTAATGCTGTCAGTTTAACCACTGTAAACCTCAGAGTGCCTGCGGGTGTGCAGTGCAAGAGGGATCTGGTCAGGCTTTATAAGCGGAATGGGGATGTTCGTGTACTATCGTGTGCTGGGGAGTCATTTCATGGGGCACAGTTCACAGTCTTGACCATCTCACACCTCTTCATCTTCATTTTTTTTTTTAAAGTAGAATATTGTGTTTTACTATTGCATCCTTGTGTTCATCTTCTTAACTGCTGCAGGTTCACCAGAGTGTCAGTCACGCTCATTTCATCTGTGTGACTGTAGTCTCACGAAATTTTTATTTTTTTTTACCGCAGCAACACAAACGCAACACATGAAAACAAACAAGTCCAGGCGACACCAGTGTGAGAGGGACAATGGGACGAGTCGCAGCCAGCGTCTCATGCTCGCATACCAATTTCAGAGTCGGTGCAAACACCGGCCACAAGCACAACAGGGGAGCTGAGTGCTAGGTAGGCCGAGAGATGACACGCCTGCCCTGTGCGTCGTCTAACACTCGCGCAGCCTCTCCACCTGGCATATGTCTCGCATTCAGATGGAGTCTTGGCCTGCACCTCCCTGTGTGTGCATTCACAAGGTTGGAAATGATTTTACATTTTTTTGTATTCGGGTACCTTTTGTCAGACACACGTGAGATGGATGACTGAAAAACTCCACTGAAACACCTCCCGCGTAGACAAGCCTTTAGTTGCATTTCCATAAAAACTGCAGTATATAACTATTATTTTTGTAACTCTGGCTGTCGCTTCTGTCTCATAAAACAAATTATAGTCAGCAAAGTAGTTGTTGAGATCATGGAAAGCAGCATAAAAATGCCCAGTGGGTGAACTTATTCAAGAAAGATGTTTCTGATGTGTGGAAAAGGAGTCTGGCTGAGTGCAGCAGCTGCCTAGGAGCGTCGCACCATTTGATGCCCACAGCACACAAAGCAGTAGTCAAGGAACAGTCGCCGGGATGTGCCATTTAGTTTTCACAGCAGACCTTTTGACACGTTATGGCAGGACGATGGCTCTGTCTTATTATAAGTGTCCCAGTAAGCCATGCCAGTGAGCCAGGATGCACAATACCAGGACTCAGACGCTCAGGGCCACCATTTATTCTTATTTACGTGTGATCCGTCTGTAACATGTAATGAGGACATCCCATCCACGGGCCTCTGCATTTACAAGTGGTGTTAATAAACGTTATCTCAATTCTGCATTTTGATCGGATCAGCAAAGAAAGTGAAGAAACGAAATGGACGGTCATTCATTTGGGGAAACGGGACACCCTGCTGAAGAGGTTCTTAGATGTTACAACCGATACCCCCACCCAACGCGGATATCACATTGAGTGACGGCTGTTCTACGACCTAATCTTTAGGTTTTCGAACGGACTCCCAAAATCTACACGCAAGACTTCTTAGGGAGTCTGGTTACGTTCCCGGAATATCATAACAATGAGGCCTATATAGTTGACTATGTGCCAAAGACCGGATATTAGCAGGAATATCTGTGTGTGATAGGTGTTTGAAGATTGGTGGTACCCCAGTAAGACCCTGAAGGAAAAGATCAATACTGAGGGAGGTCCACACGGAAGGGTGGCGGACACTCGCCTGGTTTCACACTGGGCCGCCTCAAATGCCCAAATCCCTAATTCACAATTTAGAGATAAATTTAGGAAATCCCTCCCTGTGTCCCAACTATTTAGAAACTTCAACAGTAACCTCCAAACAATCCACAGCAGCAGCAAAACATCAGACAGCTGAGCTGAACCTATTCAACATGTCCTTCCATGTTAAACATCATAATATATACATAGCAGCTTTCTTAGAATTCATCAATCAAAGCCAAATGATTATCTACTGTCAGCATATCTCAAGGAGAGGAGTCTTCTTACCTGGGGGGGGCGGCTACTTAGATGATAACAGAGAGGAGCAACACAGGACTTTGGTTGGAGTGTACAAAGTACAACCCAATTTTATTGGAGTTTTATCAAAAAGAGTAAATGGATACAAAAATGTCCAAAAAGAAGAAAATAAAACAATCAAGTAACAAAGGCTCACAAACAACTAAGGCAAAAGCCTAAGCAGTCAGTCAGTCAGTCAGAGGTGGCAGGTCGCCTCAGCTCACACACATGTCGCATGTCATGTCTTCTTCTGCATTCCCTTTTATACCCCTCACCCCCCTCCAAGGGGTTAGGGGTTCAAAACGGTTATTTTCTGAGAAACACATCTCTACATCACAATAAGACCATAAACCACATTTTCCGAATACCTCATCTTCCTTGCTTAGCAAGTGTGTGGTTTCTCACTTCGTAGGGTGTCGGGCAGATGCAAAAACCAAAACTCGTATCTGCCAGTTTAGCAGAATTTATAGAGACAGGCTGTTCAGAGACAGGACGTCTGGTCCAATTTTGGAGAATAGGTCGGTTTAACGCACTTCCTGTCCTTATTCGCTGAACTTTGTTTGAACTTATCAACTGAGTTTGAATTATTACTTAGGAGAGAAGGGGGGGTGAGGGTATGACTCGGACACAACACAGGTGGAACACTCAACACTGCGTATCCTGATATACGGTATGTTGACGTGCATCAACACGCCATGGCCGCTTGCTGCAACGGGTGCATGGACCTGTGTAATGGAGGCGAGTGTTTTCGGACACATGTCAAAGGCCCCTGGGGGTGTGTCGACGTTCATTTCCATGCCTTCCTTCGCCACGACCCTGAACCTCCCGAAGCTTCTCCAGTCTGCACAGATCTGTGGCCGCAGGGAGTCTGGAAGACAGATGATTCTCGATTTGGTGCCTTTTCCTTGTCTTTACTGTGGTAACAGTAATGAATATGTCAGTGCACTTTCATTCATTTGCGCACTGGATGGATGGATGGATGGAAGTTTGACTGTTCAAAATGTCAAAGACATTTAAAGCCATACTAAAACACCACCTGGTTGTGTCCTAATAAAAAGGGACATGAACTTGAAATGTTTTGTCGGAGAAATTAGGGATGCGTCGTTAAACATATTTGAAATGATCCCTTCTGGTCACAGTCTGCCGGAGAGAGCGGCCAACACTGTCTTTGTCAAACTTTATCATCACCTCTTACAAAGTCCACTTTTAAATCATCCGTCATTCTAACCTGAACACCTCAGAAGAGGATAGCTTGAGTGTGTGTGTGTATGTATATGTATATATATATATATATATTCTATTTTCTCACATCTTCAACGTTGCAGAGGTAACATTAAATCCTCAGTATCTCTTTAAGTAGAAAGAGGAATTAAAGCCCTGGGTGAGATTGGTGTTTAAGTGACAGATAAGATCTCCTGTTGCACCCTGCCAACCTCTCCAATCACAGTTATTTAAAACCCTCTCATGCTGAAGGAAAACTTGGATCGGAGGCCAGACGACAGAAAGCAAGAGGGAGAAATAATGACAGAGGCGAGGAAAAAGGGGAAAGTAACAGAGGGAAAGAAACTGGCAACAGAACAGAAAAGGAGGGCTGAGCATTCAGCAGAATGAGTCATGAGAAAGACAAAAAAGACGGAGAATGAGAATAAAAAATGAGGAGAACCACTTTTAGATAGTGTAGAAAGAAAGAAAGAAAGAAAGAAAGGAAGGACTGAGAGTGTGGTGTAAGTATTAAAGAGAAAATGAGGAGGAGAGCTTGTGTAAAAAGAGCCAAAAGGAGAAACTAAACAGGCGCAGCTCCACAAATGGAACATTCGTATGGAAGGAGACAATAGAAAGAAACGGAGAGTGATAGAAAGCAGATCTGGCCCGAGTGTACGGTCCAGTGGCTGACTGCTGCTGACAGCAGGAAGGGAGGAAGAGGACAGGATTTTCCACTCTCTGAGAAACAACAGATACATAAAAGTAAATTAATAACGCGATGAGCCATCTGCTCTTTTTACGGACCTCTTGAGGTTTGAAGCTTCAGTCAGGAGCAGCTTTGTGTTGCCCCCTTGCTGAAACAGTGTTGCCTTTAAAACAGGTCATGGTCCAGTCCCAACCCCCCCCCCCCTTCATAGTCCATGGTCATCTCAACCCCTCACCGTCAAGGCCTCCTCAAAACTCTTAACAACCTTTGACCGTGCCACTCCAGTCAGAATGAAAGCCCCCACTTACCGCTGTAGACCCATTTTGTCAAGAAGGCCCTAATGTCACCTTCTCCCACCTGAATTACATTCACTCACAGGCCCTCATCAATCCTCTGCCCTCAGATTTAGTCGAGGCCACCATGGCTCTCATCCACAGTCTACGAGTGCTTGTGTATGATGGGGATATAATGGGATCTGCTGTTGGGTTCATTGTAACTAATTCAACATAGACTAACTCAAGAGAAGTAGGCAGAAGTAGACGAGCTGTAGTGTTTGACCGACACCACGTTTGTACAATTTGATCACCCGATCAGTTCTGATCCACCGTGTCTGACAAAGGTTGAGTCACGTTTAGGCAACTAAAACTACTTGTTTAGGGGACGATCATAATCTTGATCATAAAGAACCGAGGTTTGACTGTCGGTAGGACATGTGTCGCAAACCACAGTCTCAGGTGTCAGACATGTTCAACAACCAACCAGCCACCCCGACCTCCTCCCTACAACAACATCATACTATATAACGCCTTTGCCTCTAAGAGAGTACAGCAATACTTTGCATGACCACAAAAGGTTTCTTGTCAGAACATTCCGGACGTGATATTTCCGAGTGTCACGTTGCTTCAATATAAGCCAGGTCCGAACCTCTAAATATATTGAACGTTAGGGTTTGTCTGGTTTTGGAGAGTTAGGCATTATGCAGTGTTTTACTTCACAGACTGTGATAATTGTGGTAATTCTACATGTGTATTATTTTTGCAGTAAATAAAAAAAAAAAAAAAAGGCAGTCAAGACTGGTATCCACAGGTCAACAAGCACTGAGTCTACTGTCCGTTTCTGGTCCAAAACTGGTGAGCCCCAAGCCTGAAAGTGCTCTCTTCAGCATTCAGAGAGTGTAGAGGGGCAGGGTCACGTCAAGTCCGGCAGACAGGTTTTACAGAACCGAACCGTCTGACAGCAGTGGTACATGCAGTTTTGTGCATCTGGTCCCCTGGTGTGTAGAACGGACAGAGTGTGTGTGCCTGGGTTGCCCAGTAGTAACATTAACCTTATACAGATGCAACATACAACAATGCCAGTTTTCCACCCATAATAACCTGTGTCACTACGTAACATGAGGTGCCCAACACTCTGTTTAATAGGTCGTTTTAAGCATTTGAACAAATGACCAATGGCCCCCCTTTTTTTTTTTTGTGAGTTCACATTTTATGTAAGCAAGATGTCTAAAAACTAGGTGGGAGGGTTCTCTTCGGGTACTCCGGCTTCCTCCCACAATCCAAAGACATGCAGGTTAGCTTAACTGATAACTCTAACTGTGTGACTGTGAGCGTGAATGGTGTTTGTCACTATGTGTCAGCCCTGTGATTGATTGGCGACCTGTCCAGGGTGTACCCCCACCTCTCGCCCCCCCTCCCCCGCGACCCTCTAAGGATAAGTGGTTATATATAATGGATAGATGTCTGAAAACTCGGTGCCCCTGAAATGATAAGCAACACGGCAGATCAGTGAGAACAACCAGTTTTAAAATGAAGAAGTCAGTGATGCAGTAATGTCCTGAATCAGAATCAGAAACTGTTTATTGCCAAGTAACATACATTACAAGGAATTTGCCGTGGTCTGAAGGTGCTATTGTTTTGATAACAAATAAGTAGAATATAAAAGGTAAAATAAGAATAAAAATAAAAATAAGATAAGATAAATAATAATCAACAGTGCAGTGACAAGAATAAAGTAAAGTGTCCAGTAGGGGGTGATGTACGTTAATATAACGTATAAGTAGGGTCAATGTAAGTTTGTCAGGTTGACTGCAGAGGGGAAGAAACTGTTTTTGTGGCGGGAGGTTTTGGTCCTGATGGACCGCAGCCTCCTGCCTGAGGGGAGGGGGGTCGAACAGATGGTGTCCGGGGTGGGAGGGGTCGGCAGCGATCTTCCCTGCTCTCCTCAGGGTCCTGGAGGAGTACAGGTCCTGCAGAGATGGGAGGTTGCAGCCGATCACCCTCTCTGCAGAGCGGATGATATGCTGCAGTCTGCGTCTGTCTCCTTGGTGGAGGCAGCAGCGTACCAGACGGTGATGGAGGAGGTGAGGATGGACTCTATGATGGCGGTGTAGAAGTGAACCAGCATCTGTTGGGCTTTCTTGATGAGGGAGCTGATGTTCAGCTCCCACCGGAGGTCCTGGCTGATGATGGAGCCCAGGAAACGGAAGGACTCCACAGTGTCCACTGGAGAGTCACACAGGGTGATGGGGGCGGGTGGGGCTGCGCTCTTCCTGAAGTCTACACCATCTCCACTGTCTTTGAAGCGTTAAGCTCCAGGTTGTTGCTGTTGCACCAGGTCACCAGATGGTCAATCTCCCACCTGTAGGCAGACTCATCCTCTCCAGAGATGAGTCCGATGGTGGTGGGTGGTGTCGTCAACAGAACACAATGTGCTTTTTGCTTTGCTTGCCTGTAACTGTGTGGAGCCAAACGTGAAAAAGCGTTCAGATAATGTGTTTTAAAATCTCATCAGCAAAATGTCTGAAATGACAATGTGCTACTTTGTACTTGTTGGGGTTTTCTGGAGGACGATGGCTGAACAGCAACACGCGCAGATAAGATCATATCCCCAGATCACCTCATCTGTCAATCCTTCCTATTCCATCTTTGCAATCAAGCTGTGGATTTTCACATCAGCCAATCTCCGAGATAATCATTCTGTAATTACAACTCTAGCACTTTCCCAGCTGGTCCCTGCGTATGCGTGTTTGCCTGTTGTGGTGCGACTGAGAAACATCCCTCAGGCTAACGGGCTGCTCCTCGCTGTCCTACGAGTTTTCTTCTTTTTTTTTTTCCATGTCACATTTCAGAGACCATTTTACATCCCTGCCAGCATGTATTGGAGTTAAGTAAAAAGGGGATGCCAGATGGTGCAAGTGACAGAAATCCATTGGTTCTGCTCTAAACGGGCGGGTTGTTGGTATGGTAACGGTCTCCTCTTTTGCCCTGAAAACACACAAAACATTTGGGAGAAAAGTTTTAGAAACACTAGTATTGATTCTGTTTTTTTTCCCGCTCACTTTTTTCCCCCCGAGACTTAATCATTAGTGGGGAGGGCTTTAATGGGAGAATGGGAGGGTTGAAGATTGCACCAAGAGCCTTTGGGAACATATACCTAAGTACTGAAACACACAGTGAGGCATTACATACTGATAAATGACTAATGATCTGAATTCATTCAAAAGCTTAAGAAAGAAAGGAACAGTGTGTGGAATGTAAATGGATGTATTAGACAGAGTTGAAAGCTCTTATTCATCATTGATTTGACCCAGCGAGTCCAACTTCATTCGCAGCAGGGAGGGGTGGATAAAATAGCAGAGTAACGATGGCGGACAGGCCAGAAAAACCCATCCATGTGTTGCTTGTCCAAGTGTGTTTTTGAGTGTGGAATGGGCTCATTTTTGCCCCTTGTGGCTGTTGGCAGAGCCATAAATGTCAACCTCATGGTGGCACTAGAGTAAAAGTCAGGACAATACGTTGCGTGGGAACCCACGTCTGTACCAAACTTTGTGCCAGTCTGCCCCGCAGATGTTGAGATATTTCACAGGATAAGTGGAAACACTCTGCTGGTGGCGCGAGAGGAAAAGTATGTTTGAGTCTATCTGATCACCAAAGTCTGTAGGATTCTGCCTCTGAATCGTGAATGTTTGCGCAAATTGTCATGGCAATCTATCCAATAGTTGTTGAGATATTTCAGCCTGGTGGACAGACAGACTGACAGGCCGACAGTGCCATCGAGCACCCAGTCAGGCTGCACTGTGATGTACTTTTCTGGGGGGGGGGGAGTAATTGTTTGCTTGCTGATGTTACAGTTTCACTTCAGCCTCAATTCATTGCTTCATGAGTTGCTTCATGAGTTACTTTCTTTGTATTATCAAGGATTTCTTTCTTCTTCTAGCAACACATTTGCTGTGACTGTACAACTGTTGTTTCTTCCCATAACAATACAATTTTTGAAAAAATAAACGTCTTCTGACTCTTTCCCAGCAGCATCCTTTTCTAACTATGTTACATCCATTATGAGTAGAAATGTCTTTCATTTTGAATTTCTTCCCTCAACATGCCACATATCTTTAAAAAGGACTGTTTGAAAGAGCGTTTAGACCAGGTGACACTGCCCGGGGGGATTCTTCACACCCGCCATAAAATGTTTTCCTGAAAAAGACAAGGGTCACATTTTGATTTAGGTAGTCGGAGGCGTGAGAGGCTGGATGAGCTGATGGCAGCGTGCACAGTGTGCAGTTTGAGGTCAAGCATGTCAGCGCTGAATGCCTGAGAAGAGGGTACACCTGTTCAATAGCAAGCCAGAGAGGGTGGTCAGGAGAGTGGGAGTGAGAATAATGGTCTCATCTGGTTTTTCTTTCCATTTCTTTTATTAGATAAAGGAACACTTCGAGATTTTGTGTTTCTTGTCGGGTATCTCGTTTTAACCTGCGCTTCGACAGAAATGAAAGACGACCATGTGTGTCAGTTACGGGAACTATTTCTTGAAAAACAACCGTTTGTCCATCTGCCCAGTAGTTCTCTGCAGTGCCCCCGGCTGTAGTGCAGGGGGGCCAGATCCAGTCAGTAAGCACAGGTTTGGGTTTTGGTGTCTGTTAAGGCACAAATCATGAGTGAGGCACCAAATCTGTCAACCTCACAATGACGTCAGGCCCCAGGAAACCACAAATTGTAGTTTTTACACTTCTGCTCTTTGCGCATGTTCAACAAACAAGACACATCGGGTTAATAAATACGGGGGGGGGGGAGTTATTAGAGGCTTGGGTTTTGGCTCTAGGGATGGCAAAAACTCCAAAACTGTTGGATGGCCATGAAATGCTAAGCTAGGCTAACCATGCCTTGACTCCAGCTCTGCAATTCACGCACATGTTACTGATATGCTGTCAGTCTTCTCATATCACTCTCAGAACAAAAAGCAGTGTAATTCCCAAAATGTCTTCCAGTCCTTTGATGTTTATTCTCCTCTTTGGTGTGTTTTCTTCTCGTCTGGCTTTTCTTCCTCTCTCCTCTCTGCCGTCTCACCTCTTGCTCCGTACTTTTGCTCCTCGGCTTTTCTCACTTTTTGTGTGGAGCCGTGAGCGCTCTGGAGACCCACCGGGTCTTCTGCTCCGCTCCCCCTAAACCCTGGGAACAGAAGATAAGGAGGTGGAGGCGGTAGATCCCTCCTCGGGGTCTTTTCTCTCATACTCGCGCAATCTTAAACCCTATGATCTCCCTCTTTGCCCAGGTACTGAGTCTTTCCTGTGATCTCTTTTCTCTTCTCCTCATGTGCTCATTAACTTTAACTCGCATGTTTTCACCAACTTTTACCTCTTGTCTCTTCATATCTATGTTGGTCTCTTTTTCTGTCTCCCCCTCTTTCCCCATGTCAATCTCCTTCCTCTTGTCTCTCTCACTTTCTGCCCCCCCCCCACCCCCCCCCCACCCTGTGTTCATCTCTCTATCTGTCTCTCTGATCATTGCAATGCCCTTGTGCTGTAAGCTGTGTGATGCTTCAAAAGAGCAACAGTAAGTCTACTTTTCTCCCGATGGCGACGTCTTTCTTGTTGAGCGCCAAGGATGTTGTGCAGTGAAAAGACTCGGTAAGGTAGGGGAAAGAGGCAGAGGAGAGCAAAGAGATTGAGGAAAAAGATGAAAAGGGACAGATGAAAGACAAAACACAGAGAGACAAAAGAAAGAGAGGAAATCCGGAATCCAAAGCAAAAGAATCTGAAATTCTCTCTTGTGACGATATGTTTGAGGATCACAGCATGAATGGCGCTCATATGTCAGACAGGCGATTGTATCGTTGTCGTTCTTGCAGGATACAACTGAATAAGTCGTAAAAGAGGGGGACATCTGGAGTTCAACATGAGCAATCAAAACATGGCGTATTAGTATTTCAATATTTCAGCTCTCAGGTCAGAGAATAAACATGGCCACAAAGGTCAAAGGTGCTCTTGGTCGCCAATACAATACAACCTAACGCCTCTGATAGGTAGAAAATGTTAACTTGTAACCATCAAAAACATTTAAAAAAAGCTTTCAATTGGCTTAAAAACTTTCTTCCTCACAAAGACTGTTCAGAGTCGTGGCTCAGCTGTGGGACAGACACAGACAAAACTTTAACTTTAACGTCTCCTTGGAACTGCTGCTACACACTGTGCCTGCACGAAATCACTCCCTGTTTATTGTATAGTTCACTATATTTACTGTCCAACATTATTTGAGTGTGAAATGTATGCTATATATATATATATATATATATATATATATATAGTGCCCGCAAAGATTCCTGTAATGGAATGAAAAAAGTAGCAGTGTCCGTGGCATGCAGCCTGCAACTTCTTTCCGCCAACAATCCCGTAATGCTATGTTATAGATGAGAAAATCATAACCTTGGACACAACACCTGTCAAGCAAAATGACAACGTTTTACAAGTGACAATTTACAAGAGTTTTCAAAGTCTGACACTGTGGGACCCACCTCAGACAATATCCAAGCAACTGGAGGGCCCCCCCCCCCCCCCCCCCCCGTTTACATATTGGCAAACTGGCGCCATAAAGTATGCCGAATTAGCTATTAGTTGCTGTTTGCAATGTCCTCACGGACATACAAACAACTATGACTGGATTACTTTGCTACTGCAGAAAACTTCAAAACATCCCGATTCTCAGGCAAGTTCTGGAATTGTAAGGAGCGTCTTTCTTTTTTTGATTTCCAAGCGGATTTATGCAAGTTTATTCATGGTGGACATCTGAGATAATTATATCCACTGATAAATGCTCTTGCACTTGTGACTTTTTACATGTTCTTTTACATAATGTGCCTTTGTGGTTGTTGGATATTGTTTGCCAGCTATGGAGTGACACTGCTATTAATCCTTGTGTATTCAAACTCTTACACTGTCGTATTTGTATTTTTATGAGTGTAAATGTTTGCAGGCTCCCTTGCCTTGAATTGCCCCTTAAGGGACAAATAAAGTGTTTTGAATTGAATTGAGATGCCTGTCCAAGAAGTTCCCTCTGGCTAGCTCGTGTGCAATGAGTGGGACAAACACAGAGCACGCAATCCACCATTTGGAAACTTGGTCATCAAAACCCGGCCTACCTGTTAGGCTTATTGGATAGCACATATATCAATATCAATAATTAACACATTCAGTGACATCCAAAATGGCCACCTCAGGGCAATCTGAATTAGATTTGATCTCTGATGGTGGAACATATTGCCTCTCCAACCTCCGAACAAAGAATCAAATATTTTGATTTAAGGTTTTTTTTTTTTTTTCTTATCCCCCTTCAAAACAAAGAGAAAAATTAATGAGACCAAAACTGTGGGGGGAGGAAGAAGTAGAGAAAACCCATTAAACTCGTACTTGCACTTACGTAGCCTCTCATGCTCGCTTCCTCTGTCCACAAGCCCAGGAGTCTGAATTAAGCGCAGGAAATTCAAATGAAGTCCACATAATCTCCTGGAGTTCCTACATCTGTGCCTGAGCATTTACAATCTAATATGTCCCCTGCCTCTCCTGGACTAAGGCTTTAAAGCAGCACTCCAAAGTTTGACATTGGGAGGTTTGAACTTGCCTGAGAACTCGGCAGAGCCACATCGTTCTTTCCCATAGCCCTCGCTGCTGTGAGGTGAGTGTCGAAGACGGAGTTGTTCATTAGCAGGAGAGTCAGTGGCTGCACATGACAGGCCGGATTATGGCGAGAGACTGGAGGGGAGACGGGGGAGGAGGAGGAGGAGGAGGAGGTAAAAGATCTGTAGCGGGATGAAACATCTCCATTCCTGCAAAAAGTGCATGTAAAAAAAAACAACACAGTATCTTTGTTATATAGCACTCATTCCACACTGCTGTAGCAATTTCTACAAAAGTCGAAACACAGTTACGCCTTTCTCGTCTTATTTCTGCCAGAGTGGCACCATCTAACTGTTTAATATTCATTTAAATTCTAAAGGCACATTACTTGATATTGACACAGTGATAACCTGTTGTCCACGAAAACTGTGTGTACAACTATAGCAAGTACAACAAGTCAAAGTTGAAACCAGGAAGTCTGTCTGTAAACTGTGACGTACACAGTTCGGGTAGTATTTCGAAGTCGAAAATGCCCTTTTAACCCTTTTAGATCACATCCCATCATGTGCATCGGATTTTAACAATACATGCACACAAATTTGTATTCAAAATTCAATCATGATTTCTTCCTTTTTAAAACAAAATATGACGTGTGCTTACATAAGCTTGAACCAACCAATTTCAACCAATAATATCATGGCATCCATCCATCAATCAATGGTCGACTTTTAGCGGCACAGAGCCAGCATTCATGGGTTAGCTAGCTGGCAACAGCACGGCACGCTGTCTTCGGATGTTCAAATCAAATTCCTCCCGCCGTATTGTGTCCCGCCTGCCCGTCGACACAATACGGGAGCTAGATAATGTTTCATCATGTTCACCTTTGTTTTCTCCTCTTAATAGATTAGATGGATGTTATTGCTATTATTGCTCATATTTCAGTTATTATTACAGCTGCAACGACTATTATCAGACATATTTCCATTACTATTATAATTATAGCTGCTGTGGCTACTGCTAGTGCTGCCATACATCTCCTGTCTGTCTGCCTGTCTGTCTGTCTGTCTCTCTCTCTGTCTCTCTCTCTCTCTGTCTCTTTCTGCCTGTCTCTCTCTCTCTCTCCAACCCAGCCGGTCAAAGCAGATGACCCCCCCACCTAGAGTCTGGTTCTGCTCGAGGTTTCTGCCTCTTAAATGGAAGTTTTTCCTCTCCTCTGTCTCCAAAGGTCTTGCTCATGGTGGGAGCTGTTGGGTCTCTGTAATAACATTATAAAGAGTCGGTCTAGACCGGCTCTATTTGTAAAGTGTCGTGAGACTTTTTGTTGTGATTTGGCGCTATATAAATATAATTGAAATGAATTAAATAGATTCGACAAATCCAATTCCCAGATCTCAGCAAAAGGTCACAACTACAACAATGATACAGAAATTGTAAGAGCCTGGAATTATCCTTTAAGATAACTTCATATGCTTTAGATTGTTGATTTGATTTACATGGTAAACCATCGTTCTGTGTTTATGTCAACTGAAAATATACTTTATGGCTGTTTTACTTCTGTTTTTTTTTTGTTTTTTTACATGCATTGCTGATTTAAACAAACCTTTTAACAGCATCAGAAAACATTTTGTGACAGATTTCATTGTTTAGAGTTTGTCCCAGTGTTAAGAGATCTGTCAGTCAATTTGAACATGGTATAGGGTTTCGGTCCAGTGAACTTTAGTGGCGGCGGGACCCTCTCGCGCACATTTATACATCATATCTGATACAGACTGATCTGTGATGTTGGGCTGTTTAAATCAAATTGGCTTGATTTGACTTGAAATGTTAGCACACGTCACAAACATGTTGACCAGCGACTCTTTATAGGGATGGACTCATTTCTGACAGTTGGGTGTTACTTGTCACTTTTGCCATTAAAGATAAATTATCATTTGTTTATTTTGTTAAATAAGCTTACATTTGATTTATTTATTCTTTTATGTTATGATTTATATATTAACACTTTATGATTACCCCCGAAAAGGCAACACGTCACTTTAGGTCTCCTTATTTAGCATTTACAAGCAACATAGGAACATCTAATAAATGGTTTATAACACATATTAGTAGTACGTAGCTACAATGACATTAAGTTTTCGTTAATGTACAGTATTTGTCAGCAATTATAACTTATTTACATATCATCACGTATAGGTGCCCACGGGAGGAGTTATAGTTATTGACAATTACATAAATAAATGCAGCTCACAACTCCATCACAGTGTGTTTAAAAACCATATATGATTTAGTACGGCTTATTAATGCTAAATAGAGTGACTTTAAGTAAGTGTAAGTAAGTGTTCCAGCACCATTAACCGGCTATTACTCTCATACATCATCACCCCGTAGTCAAATAGATGGTATAATATGGCACCGGTTGATGCCATAGCATTAACTCTTCACACAATCTGTAAGTATCATTTCTAGATTTCAGCAATGAATTATGGTTATTGTAGTTCACTGCAGATTGTAGGGTCACACACTCCTGCCCGTTGCTGCACGTGGAGAGACGTGGCCATTGCTCCGTTGTTGTACACCTGTTTGAGTGTGCACTCGTTTTTTTTTTTTTATTTGCTGACACACTCTCAATTCAGCAGCACCAGATCTTTTCTGTAAACCACAAGGACGGCACACGCAGTGTTTGAACACCAGCTTTGTTCCCCACAAAGCATCTAAAATGAATCTGAAACTAAGTTGACTAGAGTGCTGCTCAAATAAAGCTTTAATTTTGGAGAGCCTGATTCTATTTTTTTTACCAGTTTCTCAATTAGTTGATTGGAAGACGACCACAACTTATAATAAGCAGCACAAATCAGCGAATTTGAGTGGTTTGTTGAGCATTGAGGCAGAGGCAAAAGTGAAATATTCTATTCTATCATATTCAAGGACGCTCCTCTTTGCTTTATGATTTACTTGTTTATGTTTTATGTTTTGCTTGGCCAAGAAGGGAAGTGGCAAGGGTGCTCCCTCCTGTCGTCCTGAGAATAAGGAATGCAAACCACAAAGAAACAGGGATCAACACACAAAGGCCACATTTTAAAACAGTAAGTCTAACAGCACAGAGTCTCAGTGATCCAATGAACAACAGTGCTGGAGGCAGGGCAGATTAGACAGTGAAGATGGGACGAGGAAGGTAGGAAAACGTCACAGGAGGAGAAGATAAAACCTCAGATATCTGGTTATATGATTGTTTTATTTGCTAATAAACATAAGCAAACAGCTCTCAGCCAAAAAGCTACGAAGCATAAGCTAGAAAATACACAAAATGGACACAACAAGCCTGTGAAGCCAGGCCGAGAGCGAGACAGATGGACAGAGACAGAATGCCAAAAGAATGAGGGAAGCCCACAGAGGAAAGAGAAATAAATGAGGCGGGGAAGTAAAAAGAAGAGAGATCGATGCTTTCTCAGTGTTCCCAGACCCTAAAATCCCCTTTGGCTCGACATCAACATAATTGCAGTCGCTGCTGTGTTTTTTTTTTTTCTTTTTTCCCAAGCGCTGTAACAATTGATTTTACAGTTCAATTAATTAATATATTTCCTTGTTGTAATTGCAGACTCATTCCCACACACTCTCTATGGTTATCTTTACACAGAGAGCTTTTGCTTTTGAGAGGAAGATATAGCGAGGATGGAAACGGTGGGGGTTGGGGGTTGGGGGGGGGGAGGTGCAAAGAGAGAAAGCAAAGACGGAGACGAAGGAAGTGTCATTTCACAGCACTTCTCCAGTTCAATCACTCCTATTGTACGAGGGTAGCGGCAGAAATCTCAGAGGTGGATATCAAAAGATATAAATGAACTTGAAAGGAAGTCGGGATCTGTGTGAATGGATGTCACGAGGTGTACATGGACAAATGTACCGTTTTGTAATGTCGGTGAGCTGACCCCCTTAAAGATGTGCAACTGTATCACCGTGAGGCTGTCAATGAATCTGGGATAAAATACTTTGTTAATTACGAGGTGGGATTAATAAATGAATAATGGCTGCATTCCATTTGGATGTACCAGTCCCGTGGTCCTGGCGTTGTTAATGCTGGCTCACAAGCACACCTAAATGTGTGCTTTTCCTGCTGTGACAAGTGACAAAGCTGTGAAAAACACCAGTGGCAGTGCTGACAGCTGGATTTCACCATCTCAGTGGGTCATGAGGAATCAAAACGTAAAGTAAACTTTCCACCATTGGGGAAAAAAAAGTTGAAAAACAAATTCTATTTGTATTACTTTTCTTACCAGTGTAGTTGAAATAAAGTTATTTGTCCTGTGCAACCGGGGTCTCTTTTTCAAAGTTCTCTATTCCCCAGTAGGTGGACATAGAGGTTCTTTACATTCTCTACTTCCTGTTAGGGACACTTGCATGTGCCACGGTGTGTACGTCTCCTACACACTCTCGGTGCTTGTACTGAAGTGCCTTACAAATATTGGTTGGACCAGGAATTACTTGTGAAACAAGCTTCATTGTGTCATAGGTGAAGGTATAAACTCCAAACAAAGGGGGTTCCACAAGGATTGAGTTTAGGTCCCTTCCTCTTTACAGTGTATGTTAATAACCTAACGCCTGCACGAAGCTTTACAGGTGTGTAGTTGAGATGGCCGAGTTCGAACATGGATGTGTGGTCCGAGCAAGGGCGCTGGGAGTAGGGACGCCCCTGGCTCGCATTCGTTTTCAGCTGCGGATCACTGTATCCCAGCATGTTAGTATCTGGGTGTACGGAGTACTTTAACACGTGTGGACGGGCTTCGAGGCTGGCGTGATGCCATTTGTTGTCTCCATTTGTACGCAGGTGACACTATGTTATATGCAACTGCAGACACAGTTGACCATGCACTTAAAACGGTACAGGATTGGTTGTGATTGGATGCAAAGAATCTCTAAATCGTCCCTCTAAAATGACTGTTGATAGTTTCCACCGACAAGTATCTTGTAATGTCTATCTATCTTTTAAAGGTCACAGTGAGACGCCTAAACATCTATTATAGAAACAGGAAGTATTTCACACACACAAAAAAAAAAAGAGTTCAATTCACATTTCATCAAATTCCTATTAGTTACGGTGATGTAGAGTAAATGCACCCGACAGGCTTGAACATTCCTAGAAATGGGCTAACATACATCACATACCTGTGTGGAGCCATCTTTCTTGAATACCAAATACTCCCCCTCATGGCAAAATGGAGGAACAGCAGTTTAAACTTAAACCCATAATAATGTACAATGAGATCTGAGGACAAAACCGGTGGTTGTAAATGCCATAAATGATATTTACTCTTCACTAAACCTCTGGGCGTAACTCCCAGGAACAAGGAAAATAAGGCCCAGGTTGTAAAGAAAAAGAATGTCCCATTAAAACTACCTTTTTTTTTTTTTTTTTTTTTTTACAGTCCATTCGAGAGCTTTCACTGCAGCCACAGACCTGTGATCACCCGTGGGTGATGTTACCACCCAGGCCTTTGTAATAGCTGTTGAACACTGATGTGTGTCACTTTATAGCCATTAAGCAGAGGGACTCTAATATCCTTCATGTGTACTGAGGTGCACCTCCTCTCTTTTTTCCCTCCTCGTCTCCCTTGTGTTTATCTCTTCCCCCGCATTCATCCTCCCATCCCTCACAAAGCCCCCCCACCCCCACCCACTCCCCTCTCCACACCTACACACTCTCTCCCTCTCTCTAGCTGCTCAGGCTGGACATTGAAAAAAGATCCTCAGTTACCGACAGCCCACCTCTCCTCCCACACACACACACACACACACACACACACACACACACACACACACACACACACACACACACACACACACACACACACACACACACACACACACACACTTTCCTCAGAGCCCAGATGCAGAGCACGACTTCCTTTCAAGTCTTTTTTTTTTTTTTTTTTTTTTTTTTTTCACCAGAGTGCATTAATATGAATACACGTCTCATTATGCCACATTCAAGGTGCTCATGCAAAGTCATATGCCTGCCACTCAAATGGGAATTTGATAAACTGGTGCTTTACATAGAACAAAAACAATTATCTGAAGTGCGTAGGCACAGGGAAAGAAAAAGACGAACAAACGAGTTCATGCGCAGAGGGAAGAATGCAGGTTTTATACCCCGATTTAACCCTCTATTACCCTAAACAAGGCAAATCTGCGTATTGTGGGACTGCCTGATCCTAACGCAAGTCAACTTGTATGTCAGTGTTATTTCCTTGATAGCAACGGAGTGAAGCGAAAAGTCCGCTTTACTGTTGTGAGGCTCCGGTGCTTGTTTCTAGAAAACCAGCTCAGCAGTGTTGGAAACAAATGGAATTATCTCGCCCCGCTGGCAGAGACCCCCTCTTGCTTTCATAAACGTCACATTTCAATATTGAAAGAGAGATTCAGTCACTTATTAAGGTGGAGTTTTGTTTTTGCAGCGTGGGCGACAATCTGTCAGCCTCCTTTTGGATCTCTCTCATTCCTGTCACACACTATGTATAAAGTACTAATGTTGCAGTGTGTGTGTGTTCTCACACTCAATTATGAGCAGGGTATTGTACGTTTCTGTGAATTCATACGCAAATGACACAGAATTTTATTTTGAAGGGTCCAGGTTATAGTTTAGTTTCCTTAAGTGCGCGAGTGAATATGTTGTAATGCAGAGCCACACACTCTCCTATAAAGGGGAATGTACGGCGTTATTACGAACCCCGCTCTGCTACTCCTTTGTTCTGGATGTTTCCCTGGAAAGGTACGCTCTTTTTACTTTCTGTTCTTTCCATTTTTTTTATTATATTTGCGACTGTAAACGAGTGTCAAATGAATGTATTGATAAGTGCAGAGCAAGAGTTTTACTTATCCTGACACACACAAATCTGTCGCTGCTGTGTAGCTCGCAACGCTAGGGTGTATTGTATTATACCGTCGTGTGTTTGGTAGTGTGTTCATGGAGCAGAGAGCGTTTATAACAAGACAGACCCTTTGAATGCCTTGTTTCTCTACGGCTGATGCCATTTCTGGTGCCTTGCAATAAATTGCTGAAAGACAGTCCCACATGAAGTGTCCACTATGCTACTCCGCAGGTTTAGACCCACTGCATACGACAACAAACAAACAATGTAAAATTGGCTTCGAGAGCAAAAAAAAAACAAAAAAAAACCTATTGATTTAGAATGTGACTGATGAGCGTAGACGCACACACAAACGCATCCCATGGAGGATGAGCGGGAGTGAGACACAGCTGTATTACTCACAGCTGTTGAGAGGGCAGAGTGACCTTCACAACCTCCCATGATTCACCGCTCATTAATCAAAACTCTCCAGATTCAAAGGGAATCCCCTTCAGTCCAGCGGCAACGATGGATGGCCTTTTTATGTGTGTGTGTGTGTGTCTGTTCATGTGTGGTCAAAGTAATCGCGCATTAGTCTTCACCGCTGTGAACACTGTAGTGTCATTCTGTGTCCTGGGACTAAATATCAGGTAGTTGGAGACACTACCTGCCGTTCTGCATTGCTGTTCTGTGGTTTTGTGCGAAGCCAGCACGAAAAAGCAACGTGCTTTTCTAAAATCCTGTTTTATTCATGTAGGTGATCCTTTCCTCCATTCTCCCCCACAGGCCTTTAGACGTAGGCGAGTAAACACCGGCGCACACTCGCTGCTGGAGTCCACTTTCTCCCCATTAGCTGTTTTTTTCGGATGGCCTTCTGATCTGGCGAACCCTCCGCACGAACGCGGGACAGCCTCTGCTGTGAGTTTGTTTTCCTGTTTGCCGTTCCTCACCTGTCCACCAGGTGCCCGCAGTGTGATCCCTGCACACCTGTGGCTCATTGCCTCAGCCGGTCCCCCCTGACCGGCCGCCTGCTTCACCAGCTGCACCTCGTTAATTATTCGTCGCTGTGTGCGGCCGGCCGGCGTTCTCCCCAAGTCTCCGGCAGGTTTTCCAAGCCGCCGCAATGGTCTCGCTGCTTCCCGATTTGCCGGTCGACCTTTATGGATAAAAACACGGAGCGCGGCGAGGCAAGGTCGGGGCAGGTCAATCGTGCTGTGAAACAAATGCGTCTAGGAGCTGCGTGGGACCGGAGTAATATATTACGCTGCAAATGACTTTTATTGGCAGTAAATGTGTCGTGGATGTCAGGTGTGATGATGACCGTGCCATGATTTCCCACCTCTTCCAGGCCACGCCGTTCCTGCCCTGAGGCCTGTTTGTCTTCTGAATACTTTATTTATTATTGCGCCTTAATGCCGGGATCGGCATAGACAATATTTTTGGCTGTCAGGATGGTCACCGTGTGACAGGAAATCATAGAGCAATCATAAAGTCATAACCTGTCTCCAATTATTTATACATTTGAACATCCATCATCAAGGTTGCTTATTTTAGACAGGCTCCTCGTCGAAACACAGCAGCCCAAATGTGTTTTTCCTCCAGCCTCCACCAGGAAAACACTGATCCAACCTTTTCTCTCCCAAGACCCCAACAACAAGGGTGTCTGCCAATAACCAACACCAGGGCCCCCCCCCCCCCCCCCCCCTCCCATAATTGTGTGGAACTCATCTGAATTGTTTTCATGTAAGGTAGCATGCGGCCAAAGATTGAGTTGGCTGCCTATAAGGACAATGACCCAGAAACTGTATTTAATGAGGATCAATCTACGGTGCCCGGGAGGTGACAGGGACGTAATTATTTTAGAAAGCGCCTGGCTGGAGATCTACTTCAGAAAGCAGTAAGGTGCATAAGCAGGTTACCTGTGTATTACATATTACAAGTTAAGCAAAAACTGAGCACTGAAATGCTTTACAAACGCATGCACCCACAAACTATAAAAACATTACGTCCAAATGCGTCGAAAAAGGTTGACATTGGTGCCGGTTACAATCCGGCGTACCGGTCCATCTCCACTCTGAACAGAAAAGGAGCGACAAACCAGATTCCAGGGTCCTCTGGGGGTGAGGAGTTAGAAAGTAGCCCAGCTCTGCTGTACTTGAGGCGAGCGACTCGAGGCTACACTAGCCGCTACGAGCATAACCCACCCGGTCTCAGACGGAGCCCCCTGTGATCGAGTTGCATTGTGAGTAACGGAGGCTGCATTGATTTTGATTTTGAGTGCAATGCTAAATTGGTCCCCCCACGCTGCAGATTTTGGACAACAACGTCCGAATCACTTATGTCTGCTTGTACTTATTCAGTTGAACTTGTTTTTTTTTTCAGTTTACAATCAAGGGCTCCTGCGATGGTTCCCTCTGAGCAACAAAAGCGAAAGTGTAAAGCAGCGAAGCCATTTTTTTATTTTTATTTTTTTGTTTCAACGGCAAAAACTCATTGGCTCCTTTTTGGAATGAGCGTCAATTGTCACCCATTTTAGCTTCTCAAGGATTATCTGAATGTCCATAATGACATCATATTTGACAAAGGTTTGATACAAGTGTCCTGATCAAATGGCAAAGCAGTCTTTTAGAAACGCCCTCATTTTATCTTAAAAAGTCAAGTAGTCAACATCTCTTCGTCACGATTTTGCTTCAGACTTTTTTTTTTTTTTAATTTCAATACATAACTAAAGAAAAAGTTAGTTGCCCTGCACCACATTCACACTCGCACAAAGTCACACCTGGCAGCCGCCCAGCACCACCACCACCACCAGTCTGCTCCACTCTGCCTTTTGTTCATTTCCTTCCCCCAGAACATATTTTCTCCAGCTGGTGCAAAAGAGTCAAACTGGCAAACTTTCCACTCCCGTGCTCACTTTTCTAACCCGGAGACCACCGGTGGCATCTGTACAATATGCTTCCTGTTAAATCGTGTGGCGAAAGGTGGATCTGTGACGAAATTAGTGCAGGGATAAGCGCTTCGGTTGGAGGCTCGCAGCATCATTAATTATAAGTGGAGGAGCGATCAGACCATTGGTTCCAATTTGTCTTCCTGGTTTTTGAGGTAATGAGCCTCTTCCTTTATGTTGCTCAATTCACTAGACAGCGCACACGCACGCATAAATGCACACACAGTATGTGTAAACACACAAATTCACACCAGTCATACACACTTGTATGCTTGCACACGTACTGTACACACACACACACACACACACACACACACACTTGCTCACTCACGCCATATATCCACACACGCCATTAAGTTAATTAACTAATACATCTTTTCAGGGTCTGGCCATATCTATCACAGTGGATATAAAGTTACTCACGGGAGACAACAGACAATGGCCTGCAACAACAAAGAGTTTCCAACAAACTTATCTTGTTTCTAAGGGGAGCAGAGGGGGAGGAGACGGAGGGAAAGAGAGAGAAAATGAGGGGGTGGAAAGGGACAGAATCGGAGAGATAACGCACCCGGAGGCAGGGACTATTATGTCTCTACTGGCAGTTTCACAGTGCAGCCCTGTGCCCACATCACAACTGGTTTATTGTAGTACACTGAGACAGCTCGACACAATGCAGAGGTACAGATGGTACATGTGTATGAATGTGGCTTGAATGAATGGGATGGAGAGAAGAGAGGCGGTTCGTGCGTGGGGGGGGGGAAGGAGCCAGCCAAATACAATCGACGACCTCGGAGAAATTAAACGTGGGGAGAAGTTAGGAAGGGAGGAGGTCAAAAAGGAAAGAAAGCAGAAAAGGAACGAGTGGAAGGAGAGTTTATGGAGAGTCTTTTTCCATTTTATGAATATTTTTGGCTTCATGCGCCACTGAGCAACTTTCACTGTTCTCTGTATCCAGTTCTGTATATACTGTGTATGCCATTTGTTTGTACTGTTTGCGGTTTTGTCTTTGACGTTTTACCTGTATTCACTATAGCCAGTAAACACAATCGGAAGTTAAAAGTGGGACCACACGTCCACATTTTAGAGGAGCATATGGGCTGACAACACCACATGCACAGGTATCGGACTAAAGAGACGATCTTAGGCACAAAGTCACGTTCTGCGTACGATCAACTGGCTCTAGCTATTTGTTGCAGCAGCAGCTCAGTGTTTCTATGGTGAAAAGCATGAAGAGCTCTGATGGTTAACTTATCGGCGCGCAGGGACACAGAGGACCCTGATTTCAGGGTCTGTCTCGCGCTCTCATGCTGCCGAAACAAGTCTCACGCCAAATGACAGGAAGCCACAAAAGCCGCTCCTTAATGGAAAAATATAGTTGAAAAGGTTTCTCGACACACAGGACAAAGTCTGTACGTTTTTTGTTTTTTTTTACACATTTCAGCATCAAATTGGTCCATAAAAAACAAAACACCTTTCATGTATTTAAAGTGTTGCCTATTTTTCGTTTTTTAACCTGTAGTTCAAACTGAATTGTCCGCAAAAATACGGCTTTTAATGAGATTAAGGCAAAGTCTGTAACAATGTTTGCCAATGTCGTCTGTCCCGCCACTGAATGTCATACGGGTTTTGCCGACTGTTTTGTAGCACTGGTAACATGGGACTTGAAATAATAAATGCAATAGTATTCCCAAAATCCTATTTGTAATGCATTACATTCCTTCGTTCCTGCTAAAAGTAACATATTACTGTAACGTGTTACTTTTGTAACGTGGTAACCCCCAACGCTGGTCACGACTCATCAACTCAAACTAATCTCCTAATCAGCAAGCACGCAGAGAGCTGCCTGTGATGGTTTCATGTACCTTCCCTCTGCAGTAGTCGGGGGGGGGGGGACAGTTTTCTGCTATTTGAGGAGGACAGTATTTATTGACACTAAAACTAACTATAACCATAAAACACAGTACAGTTGTAAAAGTTCTTTTAGACTATGTTGCTATAAACTAAGACCGTAAAAAGGGAGTAGACCGGCTTTCATTTAGTGTTACTGGAAACCCTGGACTACAGTGGGGCTACCGGTGGTGCCAGGTCAGGTAAATTCAACATTCTGTTTGAAAAGTAAAGTAGAGTTGGTTGAACGCTTTGTCCTCCTCCGACATGATGGTGAAAAACATAGCAGTTATTTGTGTGCTACAGAAACAGAGTGGCTGGTCAAACATCCCGGTTATGAGTCTCATCCTGGTTTTGACCGTGTTTGGGATGAAGTCCACATGGAACATAGAGACACCTGGTTATGCATATCCCTGTCAATGCAGGCATCTCTTAGATGACCTTCAGCCACTCGCTGTTATTTTCGATACCAAATGAGTTGCCTCAGTGGTTAAAATAAGCCCAGGACTGCATTTACCACTCTGCTGGGTTTGGCTTCTCTACTTGCCACCGGTAATGGACGACTGAAATGACAATTACAGATTATCATGATGTTTATTTGTTGGTTCCCTGTTACTGTTTACTGGGTTTGCCAAGCGTTAAATGAGAAGATTACCACTTATCATATCTGTACGTTAAATATGAAGACAAAGCCAGTTGGGCGACATTAAAGCTGTCTTATGGTATCTCAACATATCTAATGTCGCTCAACATAAAAACATGGTGACGTGTCCTGCATGAAATAATGATCCTACAGCCACGAGTTTTAATTGTTTCGACTTTGTTTCGGCAAAATTGTGTTTTCCTGTGGCTCTAAACACTACAATACCCATGAGCCTCGGCCACTGATGCTTTTAAGAAGTCACTCAGAGGCACAAGTCGGAGCTTTGGCAAATTCGAAACACTTCATTGTTGCAGTCGGGAACAAAAACGCAGCGCCATAGTTAACCCAGGATCTGGAAGTGAATTCATTTAGACAGCGCGATCTTTAGCCTCTGCTCACCGTTAGCAGCTCACCTGTCGGAATTTTAAGCTCAGTGAGTGGAGGTTTCTTACCAAAATGCATGCACACAGGGTTCCTTTTTTTTAATCAAAGAACCAGATATTTAGATATTATCCGACACAGTTTTTTTTTATCTCTTGTACTGATGATTCAACCAGGAAGGTTGAGCCGTGGAAGCGCTTCAACAGTGAGTCACCAATTTGCAAAATGTATTCCACGTGCACTTTACATGGAAGGTACAAACAGTCTTGTTCAATGGAGCTAGCACAAGATCTGCACAACGATGTCATGGCTGACAACATGTCTATTCATTGGATTGTATCCGTTGGTGTAACATGTCTGAGTCTTTGTCCAGAGACTCGCCAATAGAGCCCTGTTAGAGTTTAAGGATTCGACCATCAGATAAGGCCAGACAAAAGTCAAATTCTTGAAGCCTGTGGAATCTCTTTTAAAAATGATTTTGCAAAGCCAAAAACTGTAAAACGTTAGCAGCAAAGGCCTGACGACCTTTATTTCTGCCTCTATTTCACACTGCCACTCTGGCTCGGGATTTAAAAGTTGATTTAATGGAGAGAAAGAACGACTGAAAACAGATATTACAAATGGAGGGAGTTACACCCCCCCCCCCCCCCACACACACACACACACACACACACACACACACACAAATGAATAATAGTCTTGTAAAGACTTGCGATCCACAGTGATATCCATTCAATGCAGGTCAGTAGATTTGATGGGATTCGCCTCAGTAGCTTATCTTGCCATGAAAATGTAATTCTAAAGTAAACTCTTACACATGACACAATAGCCTCCCATTTATTCGCTGCACGCAGAGATACGAAGTGTGTGTGTGTGTGTGTGTGTGCTTTACGGTAGTGAGAGGCAGATGATATCCTTTAAATACACATTATATTACGGAACCCTTCCGCCGCTAGCAGCCATTCAATCCGGAGAGCTCTAGGATATGAAACTAGGATGTAATATGATTAGGGAAGGATGTAATACAATGTGATTTAATTTGATGGAGTGAGCTCCAGCCAAAGAGAGAGAGAGAGAGAGAGAGAGAGGGAGAAAAGGGAAGGGAAAGGTCTCTGTTCTTTTCTGTGGCATGATGGGATCAGGTTTTTCTATTAAAGCTACAGCGATGACAGCTTTACAATGCCATCTGTTGGTGCTCAAACTCAACTGAAGGCAGGAGATAAGAGCTTCAGCCTGCTTCCTACTGCTTCATCCCCGCCTGGATCTCTCTCACGCTCGCTCTTTCTCTCTGATTTTGAAAGTGGATTTGTAGGGAAGAGATAAGATGACGAGCAAGCGCACCCTCTTTTATTTCCTCTGCCTCTCATTCCTGGTGTCTCTCTCTGCATGTCTCCACTTCCTCATTCTAAGGTTCTTATATTCTCCTGCAATCTTAAACTCTTTCATTCAGTCAGCAACCTGCTGCTGTATCCTCTGCTCTAAGTCCTTCACTTTCACATTCTCTCGTCCTGGTTTCTGATCCTTCACTGGACTGGAAGACGGGAGATAAGAGGGCCGGCTTGTTTCCTGCTGCTATATCCTCGATCATTCACTTCACTGGATTTCTCTCTCTCTCTTGCTCTCGTTTGCTTTTCTATACAAAAATTGGCTTAGAAACTGAAGATAAGATGGACAAGGTGTACCTCTTTACCCCAGGCGTCCCCACCACAAACATGTAAGTTTTGCAGAGGTGATTCAAAACATGTAGATGGAAAAGTTCTCGACCAAGTCAAGGTCCATTTACTAGCTTTTATTTTTTCTCAGAGCTTTCATACAGCCTTTCATCAGTGGATGGAGTTTGCTCAGTTGTCATGGAGATGGATCTGTTGACACGCAAGCTCGGTAGCTGCTTCACCCATAGCACTTCAGGACATCCCTGCATTTTGGCTTACATTAAAGCATGGAAGTTCATTCTCGACCTTGGAAATAGTCATTTTAAAGAGCAATTTTCAAGGTTAACTTTTCAAGAAACTCCCTCCACGGACAAAGACTGTGTGATGTGCTCCAGAAAAAGCTCATAAGTTGACAGGTTGGAATTGCTATTTCATGCAAAATATATTTGGGGTGTAATTCAGTTAATTTGTGTACACACAGTACTGTCTACATTAGTGTATAATAGCACTAAACTACACTACTATGATATACTTTCAATGTCAGTTGGTCACCACTTTGGTCCAAACAGAAATATCTCAACAACTATTTGAGGGATTGCCATAAAATTCTGGACAGACATTCATGGTCCCCAGAGGATAAAGTCTGCAAACCTTGGTCATCCCTTGACTCTTCCTCGAGTGGCACCAGCAGGTCAAAGTTTTCACTTATCAGTTGTACAGACGGTCATGGTTCTGAGAAGATGAATCCTAGTGATTTTGGTGATCTCCTGAAGAATTTTTGAGCTCGAGTGAAATGTCTCAACAACTACTGGATGAAATATGGTACAGGTATCCATGTCCCCTCAGGATGAGTTGTTTAAAGTCATCATCAGGCCAAAATGTCAATCTGTCCAATACTTTGGTTTACGACCAAAAGCTTGCATTCCCATCAGCCATCAGCCATCAGCTGTATGTTCTGTTTATTGCCAATTAGTTCAATTAAAACATGCTCATGTTGGGATCAAGAGAATAAAAGCTGACATCTGAAGTTGTACCTGCAGACCCTCCCCACTGCTCCCCAAAGCATAGATGTGCCCTTATATAAGCTATGTATTCGTATGTTCACCCAAGGCTGAAACATATGCTCTTTGTAGCCGAATGAGTCACTGTTGACTTCTTTTAAAAGGTTGACTTTTCAAACAAGGTCAGGGTGTAGCCACACAATATTTCAATTTCCTTTGTTGACAGTTTATGTAACACTTTGAGTGAAGTACCTACTCTATCAAACAATCACTTTCCAATGAGCTACAAGGAAGTACAGTTTTTACTTTGTACTCAACATGCTTCCACGAACATTTGCAGTGTCGGTGGGCCGTTTCTGAGATGTCTTGAGTAGAAAACCTTTGGCAACATTTCAATGCATAATCAGTTTCCTCCGTGATGAAGATAGAATACAATATTTAAAGGATAATTCCGGTTTAGTACAACTTGAATCATATATTTGTCAGCTACTTGCTCATATCTGCTCAAAAGAAGTCCAATGGAGAAGGAAACTCACAGTCAGGTGATTGGACAGGATTCAAACGTATTTGAAAGAGAAAACAAGGCAAACGCTGAGATTATTACCCGAATTCTCCAACGTAAACATCGACCAAAGATAACACACCAACTTCCTCTGACATACCGTACATGCTGTCGTTATCACACAGTTTATCTGTGTGCTATTACCCACGTTTTGGGTGTGCTCATTCTCAGTTCTAACAAATGCAGTGCTTTAGATACTCTGGCCGAACTGTTGGCTTGTTTACAACCTGTCTGATTATCCGACTGCTCGTGCTTCTTGTCCCACCGGACTTCATTGAAGTAGTGGGAATTTATCTTTTTTGGCCAATTGGGGGCAGCAAAAACCAGCTGTAACCACAACACTGACATATTACTCTCTAAAGTTGATGGAGAATGTGGTTGCAAAAAGTTCCGTATTTCCACATCCGGCAGACACAGAGCAATGTTTTCATTTGATTCATTCGGAGTCGTGTTTCTATCCACCTGATGAATGTTCTGTAGTGGCTTACAGTGCATTCATCACCTCTCTACCAACTCCAGAGGGAAACATCTCATCTCTTTAGCAACTAAACACTTCACTATGTTCACCAACAAGTCGCTAACTTTGTTGTTTGGAGCTTAGCAGGTAGTATACAGTTGATTTAGCTTTTTCACCGAAGACAGCTTCCTGCTAAGGTGGGGGAAAAAAAGGTTGACGAGAGCAGCGAGACTGAACCAAAAAGGTCAAGTTGCGAGCCATAAAAAACACATCAGTGAGCGAAAAGACGGTAAAAAGCTCCGCAGAGCCGAGGGGAACAGCACAGTCGGGTGATAATTCTCTGTGGGGACATCATTCATCATTACGAGCAGTCCCTTTCACGTACAAATCATGTTTTCTAATTGTTCATATAGAAATACAATCGAGAGCAGCTTTACAGAAAATAAAACAAAAAGGATATTGAGCTTTGAGGGAACTTTCAATCAAGCAGACACACATTCAGGCAATAAACATGATCAGAAAAAATGAATTGCAGTATGTTTCTAGTTATTTTAAACTGCAATTCCTCACAGATTAGTGATCAAATTGCAATTTGAAGCAGCTGCAGCCCAAGTAGTGGAGCGGATTGGCCATTAATCGCAGGGTTGGTGGTCCGAACGCCTGGCTCCTCTTGTCCATGTGCGCTTGGGCTGGACACGAATCAAATTACTGGCGATGTGTATGTAATAGGAAAATAAAAATGTAATTCTTATCCCAAAGGTGACTATATATTCTGTAGCATCCCCAGTTCATCTGCTTCAGTTCTGAACCAGTTGCCCATATTCATCCTTTAATCCAGAAATGATTAATGAAGACACTGATGGATGACTGTATCAAAAACAACCCGGGCTGTGCAAGAGAATTGGAAGAAAAATACCTAAATTACTGAGACGTCATTTTGATGTGTAATTACATGCAACAGTAACTACAAACAAAATCTTCAGAGCAAATGTGAACCCCCTTTTTATTTGAAAAGAAAAAAAACCCATCACATGTGAACTTACTTTTCTGTTGTATTTGATGTGAGCCAAAGACAGAAATCAGAGGGGAAAGGAAAGACAGAAAGATGAAGAAGGCACCGGTGAATATTAACCAGGTATTGGTTTTGAAAATGGCCATTTTTGGCGTCTGCACTTCTGACAAACAGCCGCACAAATGGAGTAGCTTAAGTGGCCGAGATCTTGGTGCGTTCTGCCGAGGAGGAACACACACACACACACACACGGCGGCCACTTGCAGGCAGGTGGGCGGTCTCTGGGCAAGGTAACAAACAGCCACGCTCCACCTGCTGCAGCGCCGCCAGCAATCACTAATCAGCCCCTGCCTGCACAAAACACTCGCTCTCTGGACCAGAATAGGAAGGCGGTGGCGTCCCCCCGCGACGTTCTGAATTGCTCCGGCGCCAAGAGCGGCCCCGAGCACCAGCGCTGCTGGAACTCAGCAGCTTTGGCCTTTCATTTGAAAATGCGCTTCCGTGCAAGTGGACATGCTAGGATATAAGATATGTGGGTGAATGCACTCCCACTTCCTTACCTGCACTGTGTCTCACTGCCCTTGTGTTTCTGCCTGAGAGTCAGTCAACTGCGCAGGAAGAATGTCTCCCCATCTCCGTCACTTCAATTCAACCGCTGTTCTGGTCCGACTGGGAGCTGATCGTAATGTATGTAACTTCTGAAAGAAAACATTTCACATTTCGCCTCTTACAAATGGAAAAAATGTAATTCATAAGTAATAAAACACATCTCTGCTCAATTCGATGCACTCTGGGGTTTTGCTGCTACAGCCTTACTTGGTCTGGTATGACCAGTAGCTTAAGCAAAGTGGCATTGCTGAGTCATTAGCATAAGCATGCTTGTTACAGTACATGCATATGACTATCTTTGTGCTAATACAATAGAATGTTTTAGGTTCTTCAACCTCACATTACATTTTTTTTTTTTAACTTTCCGGCTGAGGTTGGATTATTTTCAAATGTAACTTAAAAAGAAAATGTTCTCCCTCTGACGTTGTCAGTCTTCTATCACGCGTTGGAAGTCGAGGCACGTTGCCTACTGGGAAGCGCAGCCAACTTGTCGCATTAGCCGAGCGGTTGGGGTGGATGTAATTTAAGTTTTCGTCTTGAAGAAAGCCCACATCGCTGTGTAATACGCCTGTCTGTTGCATCATCAGTTTTGTTTGCTTCGTTCTGAAAGTCGTTTACTTTGTCTCACCGAAGTGACGTCGTCGGAGCTGCAGTACAATGTGCTTTGCTTGTATCGCTGCTACAGACCCCAGCCTAAGATAAATCAACATAACTGGGAAAGTCTGTTTCCGTGTTCTATAATTCGGTACCTTGAGCCAACTCTAAGCACCTGATTCCCTTGAGTCCCCATCTCCTTTATAGTTAGAGTTTGGCCTGTAATCCAGCTGGGAAAGATGCTCTCCCATTTGGCAGTACCAAGCCACACTTGACACCAAAATGTCTCTTTCTAAACTTAAAAGAAGGATTGATCCGAGCACAGGCAGTTTCAAGAGAGGCGGACAATTGATTTTCCTTTTTTCATGGAGTTTAATGCGATTGCTATCTGCCTGTCTCATCTGCAAGGAGAAAGTCTCCTGTCTTAAGAAATACAGTCTACTAAACATGCAGAGCAGTATGCACGGTAGGAGAGGGAAAGATGGGCCGCTCAGCTTCGGGGGCAGCTAAAACAAAAAAAACCAGCCAAGTATTAAAGCAGCCCACCGAGGAGCGGACAACATGGCCAGTGGCCCCCCTGGCAATTTAAGACCCTTGCTCTCCAGGCATCCTCAGGACAAAATGTCAACATTGCACACAAGATACAGACAGGTGATCAATATATATATATATATATATATAATAAGGCCCTCACTGAATGGATTAATAAGTATAAACATGATGTAAATCATACGCTACGGCCTTAACAGTCACAGGATCTAAACCAGGATCTTCTCTTTCCTTTTGTCGCCCATCTACATCTCAGTATCTACAGATTGGCAATAATTTTGCAACAATGCACATTAAACCTGACGTATTACCACCGAGTTGCTTTGGTGAACGTTGTTGGCAAACAGTCGCCGAATTACGCATCCAGCAGACAACAGAAGCATTCATTTGGAGTGGTGTTTCTGCTAACTTGATGAATTAAAGTCTAATATTCACTCTCCTTTTAGCTCTGTTTTGGTCTCCACCAACCCCCCCCCCCCCTCCGAGGGAAATATCTGCCTCTTTAGCTAGTAGCTAACCGTGTTTGTCTGCTGTTTGGTGGGCAGGCAGTGTACAGTGGGTTTCTGGGAGCGTTTTGGGTGGAAACAGTAGGGTGATCGTTTTCTGTGGGTTTGCAACTCCTTTCGCTTTACATGTATTTATGTGATCCATTGTTCATCTAAAATTATTCGTGAGTGCAGCTTCAATGTATTTCCAAAGAGACGAACCCTTTAGCTTTAAATAAGCAGATGTTCTTTCCTCTAGTGCCACGTTCACTCTCTCAAACTTTACATTTCTAGCCCAGCTGCGACAAACCTGAGCTTTAATAACATGCAAAATCAACTTGAACCAAAAGCACAGCTCACAAATCCTGGATGTTCCTCTCACATTGAAACAGACCAGAAGTGATTTCATTCCGAAACATGATATATATATATATTTTTTTTTTTTTGCAGGGAGGTTTTGCGCTTTGAAATTCATCCCGTCACTATTTTCCAAAAGACACAATTCTATCCTCGGAAGATCTGAAGATGACAATGTACTTTTATTGAGAAATCTTGAATAACTTTGCCAGAGGTGGCTTTGTTTATTTAACAGGAGGTGGCTCACAATGGAACCAAGGTGATTGCAGACAGCGGGAGATAGAAGCAGCCTATTCCTGGAAGGATGACTGACTTTCAGAGAGCTGTTTTCCATAATGCATACATTGTATTGCTGCCGTAGAATAAATAGCAATATTTTTTTGTTTATTAACAGCATTATAGTTGTATCCATCAACTCCGCTACTCAAAGAAAACACAAACGCTTCATCTCATGGAGCTGGATACATGGTGGACGTGTCGTCAGCCATTCAAGGGATTAAAGACGCAGTGGAAAGTGTTTCCACGAACAGGAAAAGAGTTAAAGAAGAACAAACATGAGGAAAATGGAGGAGAGAGAGGACGTATGAAAGAACACACAAAGTTCTTGGAGGACTGGTGTTTTGGTCAACTTGCGCATGAAGTGCTCAAAACACACTAACACCTTCACATGCTCTGTTGCGTAACATTGTGGCTACATGCTAACACTTACGAGCGCACTGCAAGGTGCAGTTATGGTGTGTTGTGTTTTTTTGCCCATTTTGCCTGCAGGCGACCTTGCTCGCAGCTTTTGGCTTTTCACGGCATGTGAATCACTGAAAACCCCCCCCACCCCAGTGAACATGTGAGGGCACGGACTATACACGACACAGAGACAAGAATGAGGAGAGCGTGGGAGGTTACACAGAGAGAGAACGGGAAACAAGAGGGACCATGTTTCTTTTGCAGCGTGACCTTTTGTGAAAAACTTCAGAGGTAAAAACACCTCCCAAAAAAACAAATACCAAAATACACATGTTCAAATCTAAAATGCAAGCAAAGTCACGCCTGTCCCCTCTCATTTCTCTGGTCTCACTGTGACCAGGACCAGAGCTGGTTCGACAAAATGTTGAACGATTCCTTTTAAGTCGGTGCTTGATTAGGAAAACCAACCTGTCGTCTTGAAAGTCTTTGCGGGATCGCTTCAGTAATACCTTTTCTGCCAGTCCTTATCAAAATCTTTGTAGATGAAAAATAATTAAGTGAAAATAAATGAATAAACAGAGTCTACAGCCAGGCCAGCTGGGCTTTGAGCGGAATGCAAACTTCAGCAGGCTAACGGGATCGCAGTGACAATGCCAACATGACGATGTTTGACGTCTACCGCATTCACCAACTTAGTTGGTCACTAAACGCAGCCGAGGCGAATGGGAATGCCGTTAGTTTTGCAGGCCTTCGGTCATAAACCAGTTGTTGGACAAATTGAAAATGTGAATCCGCGGACCCAATGTCATGGCAATCCATCCCATAGTCGTTCTACTTCAGTGTGACATTTAGAAGAATTGAACATAAAGCTAAATAAGAGAATTAGAGAGAATAGTAATTCTAGTATGAAACTAGATATTACTGGAAAGGTAATAGCGTTAGCGCTGCCGGCAGCAGATCGAGGCAGTGGTGCGACCCAGACAGCCCATCGAGGATGAGAGAGAGAGCAGAAAGAAGATAAGGAAATGTCTGGTGTGGAGCTGCTCCTCCACCCAGGCTACTTCCTGTATGAGTCACTGTCGGGCGGCGTTTGCCCACCGCCGATGGAAAATCCTGTTTGATGAAGCGCCAGTGCCTCACTAATCCAGGCCCTTTGGCAATGGAGGTCAGTGGAATCAAGCAGGTATAAAGAGAGAAACAAAGGCAGCTTTTCTTCGGCATTGTCAATAACCTGAAACTCCATTTGACCTCCTACTTAGCTGATATCCTGGAAAGAAAGCCCTTCATTAATTTTTAGAGTATTACTAATTCAAAGAAACTTAGGTTCTGGCGGTATTAACAGTGAAATGAGGGATAAAGCCCAACAACAGAGTCTTAAAGGAAAGTTTGTATTTTTGACACAAGGTTGTATGAGTCACTCACCAGCAGCGATATTGATGCAGGGATATTAGCTAAATCTGACGTCTTCCAGCCAGCCAGAAGATTTTGAGATCCATTTTTATTATTTTTCCATTCCCACCATACCTGTTTCTAACTCAGGCAAGGCAGCGAGCCATGACACGTCCTGTGAACATCACATATTTTATCATTCTTAAATTAAGTCTACATATATATATATATATATATATATATATAGTGGACTCTGAGCTTTAAGGGTGTTTGTGGGCGTTCACATTCATATTGTGTGATCATGACTCTTTTCTAGCCCCCCCAGTTCTTGTTCACTCAATATGGACGTAGCTGAACATTATACTCTCATGATCACTGCTTATTTCAAAATACGTAAGGCTACGGTTTGTGGTGTTGATGTATGACACTGCATTAGGCCGTGTCCAAAGTGACACCAGTGCTGCATGTAAAACAGGACAGTGTGCGGCCATGCTGGCAGCTCTGTGACGTTACACTCAGACACCGTGGTCCTTTTGAGCATAATGTTTAGCAGCCATGACGTTTGCCATGTTCACCATCTCACATCAACACGTGCTAATTACCACTGAACACAAAGTGCAGCTGAGGCTGATGCGAGTGTCCCTGAGGATCCATCCGACAGTTGTGGAGACGTTTCACTTCATATGACGAGCGTGGTGGTGCTAGAGGGCTCACCAAGTCAGCAGGCTTCATCGCCTGTGGACCATGAATGTCTGTTAAAAAAAAATCTAAACAATCCCTCCAATAGTTGTTGAGATATTTTAGTCTGGACCAATGTGGTGGACGGACCAATCGACAACCCCCCCACGCCCCCACGCCCCTCATTCATTCCAAGAAGAAACACTGTTTTGGGAAAGTGGGGTTGCCGACGCAGAGGGCTCTGGGAACACTGGGTGCAAGCTCATTCCTGGTAGATTCTCTTCATGACAGAGGACAGAGGACAAAATGATTGTCACCGTGATATCTTATCAGAGCAGTAGCATCCTTCCTCACAGTATTATAAAGCACTGTGCAGTGTTCTGGTGTCCAATAAGCCTCCCCACTCATGGACTCTCCTCCTGTATCGTATTCCATCATCTCACCAGTACCTGAAACAACACACCCCCACCAATGCAGCCTTTTGTCACTGTAGTCTGTACCTGTCATTGTGTCCATGTCCCAATGCCAGTCTCAAGGTTCATTTTGTATATTTGCACTTTAATAAACTTTACTTTTATACCCCACATATACTGTGTATTTATCATTTTTACCCTTGTTTTTTTTTGTATAGTACATTCTCAAGTTCAAGTTCTCTGATATTTATGCATTCATTATGTCATTATCATATTTTGACTGTCTGATTGTTGTCCAATGTTAGCTCAACTGAGTCACATGATGTCTTAAAGAATAAGGTTCGTCCTTCGTCAGGAAAAATCCTTTCGCACATAAAGAGACGGACCAGACAGAATGTGAATATTTTTCATTAACTGCACGTATGAGGATGAACCACCGCACAGAGCAGCGAGACAGCTGTATTTGTTTATGACACATGCCAAAGTTTATTACTCAAAGTCATATTAAAATAATACAAATGACTCTTCAGGTGCTTGTTTTTCTGGGTTTTTAAAAGAGGAATGTGATGATGCGTGCTTGTTGTGCCAAGTCGTCATTTAAGACCTAACGTCTCCTCTGACTGTATTATAACAGGTACTGCTAATTGGAATTTTTGAGCCAAGAGCTTGAACTGAATCCCTTTAAGGGAAGCGTCTCATCCTTCAGATCAATACTCATTTCTCTGAGCTGATGTCCCCACAGATCACAGTCAACATAATGTCCTGTTTGTCCCATGAAACACACATCACGGGACACAGCGGTGTCTGATGGAAGAGCGTGTAGGTGTGTGTGTGTGTGTGTGTGTGTGAGTGAGTGATAAGATGGTGTGTTTGTCCTCTGTGGGGTCATAAAGTTAACAGCCATAACCAACATCATAAAGACTGATCACAGCAGGAAGTCAGACTTCCCTGAGGCGCTCTCTCTCTCACACACACACACACACACACACACACACACACACACACACACACACACACACACACACACACACACACACACTAATACACATATCTGCCCCACACACACTGCAGATCTATCCATCACAGTAGAGGCACGTTGTACTGCCTAGACTGCATGCAGCAGGTAGCAACTGTCACTCTAATGGTCTAATAGTCTGTTCCTCTGGAAGAATTGGAGACTTGGATATTGGAGGAGCCTTTAAAAAAAAAAAACTTAACTTCCCCTCTGTGACAAAAATAATATCCCCTGTAAAGATCAGCATCTTCAGCACAAAAGTATTTATGATTGCCTCTGAGCCAACAGGAGCCATAATAAAAGTCTTTTAAGGGTAACGAATGATCCGGTGTCCAGTTCAATTCGAGTGACTTCTTGTGTTGAGATGCATGAAGGTTTAACTACTGTTGTGTTTTCACTGATTCCTGAAAGCTGTAATTGATACTTTGCACATTTGAAATTTGATCATTCTCTATAAAATGCAGTCTCTTTTTCTCAGACAATGTTTCTCTTCTTTTTTTTTTTTTTTTTCCCCCCCCGCCCCGCTCTTTCCTCACTTTTTCAGTTTTCAGGAAACTTTGTGACATTATATTGGTCCACCCGTCTGCACCAGTGTTCAAAATATTCAGAAGCTGTGCTGCACAATACAGGTAACACTGGTGCAGGCACCAAACTGGAAAAACTGAAACTTCTACATAGTTACTACTTGAATATTTTCTTCTTTAAAAAAACAAACAAAAAGAAGCCCCAATTATCTTTCTGTTCAGTTAAATATGAGTCGATGATGATGCTAGAAAATGATGAAAATGTTGTGCAGTAGTAACTCTCGGACTTTCCTGTGATCTCTGCTTTGTGAATTACTAGATCGGTTTACTTTTAATAATTATTCAGTAAAACAAGGGGAAAAGGTAACTCTTTGGTTCAACCAGTGACAACCAGTACATAAATGCCACCTGTGAAGAGGGCTCTCAAGCAGACATTGCATCGTTTTTTAAGGGGTCACAAGCTGAAAAGGTTGGGAGCCACGGATGTAGTCTATGCTGAAACATTTTGTCAGAATTGGCTGTACTGTATTTTTGTATATATATATATATATATATATAGCATTTAATGACCTGGCGGCAGAGCTCTACCTGCACCGGAACCTTCGAACAACTTGACCAGGCCGCGGTTTTCCACCTGCAGCTACAGTCTGAAGGCAGGGGTCCACCCGCAAAATGTCACCGCAACACAGTCTGTTCTCTGTGTGTTTGCCGTCACCGTGGCCTCATTATAACAAGCAAGCTGCCGTTGACTCTTTGGGGCCATTCTGTGTTTTTTTTTTGTTTTTTTTGGGTTTTTTTTATTTGCTCGCACAAAACACTGCAGGTAAATAATCTCCCAGGAGGTTGTGCAAGGTGCGTTGGACAGAATGTGTCCACCTAATGGCAGATGTGTAGGTGGTGACCTGTCTTCTCTCTGTCTCGCAGAAAGTATTTTGTCAGAGTTGGAGACTGTGGGTGGGGATGATTTTTTTGTTTTGTTTTTCGGCCACTTTTACCTGAGATTCCAAAGTCTTACCCTCGGAGGTTGCTCAGCATGCTGAGGAGAGCACGAGGTGTGTGTGTGTGTGTGTGTGTGTGCGTGTGTGTGACTGTGCAGATTTGTGTTTTCCAGAGGTGAAGAGAGAGGCAGAGAGAGATTGACACACAGAGGCTCAGACGGAGAGAGGGGAGTGATTGGCGTGAAATCCTCTTAAAGGATTCTGAAAGAATGAGATGCAGATGACAACTGAGAGATGGAAACTCTGCAGGCTGACAACAATACACACAAATAAATCTCATCTCTCTCACCTTCACGCTGACTTTAACTTCAGCAGCTAATGAAGATGGAGGCCGCTTCTTCAGCTTTACTGATCAATTTGAAGACTACGTGTGTGTGTGTGTGTGTTTTAAGCTGAATAGAGCTATGAGAAAATGTTTTTTTTGCCACTTTACCATACCAGCTTCTCTGCTTCAGTAGCTACAGCAACAGCTCATTCTCCACACAGAGAAGACAGATTTGAGAGACGCACACTTTGTATGGTTATTTGTGTGGATTTTTTTGTGTGAGTGCGTGACGGACCCAACCTCTTACAGCACAATGTTCATTTCCCTGCTCTCTCCCTGAGAATGGGATTTATCTGTCCTTATATGTCCCCACGGCCTCTTTTCCCGGACTGTTCCATATGTACTCGGACTTGATCTCGCATTAAGTTGCCGCCCTGCGTCTGCGGCTCTTCGCTCTCACTCAGACGTCCAGTAGATCACGACGGAAGGTAATATCGCTGCTGCCTCCCCTGCAGACGGCTCTAACGCTAACTGTTCTCCGAGGCCTTCATCTTATGGAGGAGCTCTGCCCTCGTGAGTGTGATCTTAGTCGCTCCTTTATTCTTACAGTATCTTTTCTTTTTTTTCTTTTAACGCGGAGTTAGGGCTGCATTTTGACAAACGATCTACTGAACACACTTGACTAACTTACAAAATGAGATGGCAACTTTTCAAGGAGTTTATCACGCAACTAAACTACATTTCTGCGTGTTGTTGCTGAAAACCTTGTGTCTTCAGAATGGCACCTTTTGAGGGAGCGAGTAACCGGCCTTTGTTTGTAACTGGACCATCGTGTAGGCTATTTTATATTAAGATGTGAAAAGGTGTTTCATAAGACCGATACAGGAGAGAATTTGATCAACCCAAAGAGGACCATGGGAACTGTCTCTAGGTTTTCTGCCAACATCAATAGGAGTCGAGTGGCTAAATTAAATGTATTACAGCTGGGATGAGGTATTTTTGTAGGCCAACCTGGAAGTTGGCATCGCCCTGGTTCCCTCGACAAAAAGCCAACACGATTTTTCCTTTGGATGTTGGATTACCGCAGAAAATAAGCTCTGTGGCCAACAAAGGTTTGTGACACTTACACATTTTGTTCAGCAAGAAACCACTTTCATGATTTTTGAAGCGTAAATGGAATCGCCAGAAGTGAAAAGCTAACGTTAGGCTGCAAAGGAACTACACCACGGTCGCATTACTTCAACGTCACCACCGCTGAGCTTCACTTCGAAGAGAATATAGACAGATAGAGTATAAACACAACAAGGCTGTAAAGGACTAGTGAGTAGGGACAGGAAGGGTAAAAATGCTGACTCATTTCCGGGTTTTTGGACTCATTCCTGCAGCACTCTATAGGTGATGATGGTTTGACAGTGTCAGTGGGACTCAGGTGTTTTCAGACTTTCAGAGTTCAGGTTAGCTGAGGCCATGTCCAAAACAAAACAATACACGGATAATGCAAAACATTGTCAGTGAAACTGACAAGACATTGCAGGTCTAATTTAAATTCCTGTCCCTCCACATTGTTGGTTTTTGTGGGGGTTTTTTTTTTGCAGGTCCAAACCTAGAAGAGCTGGGCTCTCTTATCAGTACACGTCGCAGAGATGTGACACCCCCCCCCCCCCCCCCCCCCCTTTGTCTCCCAGGAGACTGGAAAGTGGATGGAAAGTCTACTATCACTTCCTATCTCTCCCTGTCCGCGGCTTCACCCACTCCTAAACCCGAGGAGAGACTTGCCTCTGTCCTCGTGAGGCCTGGCTCCGCTCCTCCCTCAGGTTGTCATACGTGTTCTGGAGCCCAAGCAGTGAAGTTTCAAACTTAAAACAAGGGATTTCGATTTCTAACAGAAGTGCCTGTACTCAAATGACGAGGGGTCATTTAAATACAGGGATAAAGAGATTTAGCCATTAAAAAGTGACTCAATAAGTAAGTAAAATAATTATTTTGGGTGTTCGCTAAGTGTACAAAATATCACGGACACTACTGTTGGCTTGCACCTGCTTTCACGCCATCCACATTTCATGACTTGCTTTTCTTCATCTGCATCTCCTGATATACGTTTGACAAGAGAAATAATTATGGGATAATGGCCTTTACTTTGACGAGTCTGTGAGTTTGTTGACGTCAAAAGAATATCTGTATTTGGGTATATGCTGACAGTGTTTGAGGCCTACACTGTTTGAAAGTTGATAGGAATCATCTGTCCCTTCTTTTAAGTTTTACCTGTCAACAAAACTGAATAAATGAAATAAGTAGATTGAGTCTGAATAAAAGATGTGTAACTGGAAATATATAGTGGCATTTAACAGTGGGAAAACACAAGTCAGAATTGTATTGGGCCGTATTGCATGAATTTTATATAAAGAATGGTCCGGATGAATCTGAAGTTGCTCTGAACTGTTTGTGATGAAAAATGAGAAAGCTACTGAACAAATCCAGGCTGTGACAGCTCAGTGGGTCATATTACACACGAGATTGTATGCAATGGAAGTAAAAAAAAAAAAAATGAGAAAGCTATTGACAAAAATCTGAAAAAGCTCTTGGCTCATTAGCATGAACTGAGAGACTCGGTCTCCTGTCTTCTGTCAAATCACGCCTGGCGCCAGGCTTCAGTATCATGAGGTAAAAATAACACCTGCAGAACATCATCGAGCTTCATCCTGCGCTGCCCAACACACATCTGGTGGAAAAAGTTATTTAAATATTGAACTTTAAGACATAAAAATACTCTGCTTTAAAAAAAAGACTACTTGTATCTGACATGTTTTTTCTGAAGAAAAACAAAAAATGTTCAAATACCTTGTTTAAAAAAAACTACTGCTTCTCCCTCAGTGGAAAAAAAAAAAATCAATAATCTATGACTATGCAAAATGTTTTCCGTTTTAAAAGTTCATCTGCTGGGCGATGAACTTTTAAAATGTCTCCAACTTCACTGAGAAGTAAATCCTCAGCGTGTGTGTGTGTGTGTGTGTGTGTGTGTGTGTGTGCACTGGAGGCTTCGAGTCTCAACATCACACTTGTGTAAGTTGCATATTGGACCGCGATTGGCTGAGTTATGACTCTGAGAAGATGTGGAGTCCTCAGGACTGCCTTGATTCAGTGTATTTGCAGCGCAGGGTAACAGGGCCGAAAAGGACAGGAAGAGGACCGTCTTTGACACCTGTATAAGCCGTCATGTTGCATGCATTTCGTCTGTCGCAATATAATAAGATTATGATTCTAAATTTGAGTGATTCAGAGGATTATGTGACTGATTCGAATACAATAAGAAAACACAAATTGGACCTGGAAGGTTTCTGCAGCGTAAAGAGGGAATGCTTGAAGCGGGAGACAGGAATGAGTGCAGGATGAAGGGGCCATGAACAGTGAGGGGAGAAGGGAACAGGTTTTTGCTATCAGCCCACAGCTAAAACGTCTTCTCCGTCTCTCTTCATGTGGGCTATTTTTACATTCCCCCTTAATCCCTCGCTCTTTGATGAAGGGGGGGGGGGGGTTCGAGATTTTTTTTGTATCTTCTTTTTTCTTTTCTTTTAGAGGTGACAGAAGAAGGAAAACCACTTGTTAGGAAAGTCCAACCTCATTACCACAGATGTTAGTCATATGCACACACACACACACACACACACACGGGCATGGGATCATACGTACAAACACAAAGAAACGGCATTAATGCAGACGCACACTTCTACAGTCCATTCAGTGTCCAAGTGCGTGACTACATGCATATCATTGTAACTACGCCTGAGTATGTGTCCCTGTGTTCGTATCCCAAGTGTCACAATTTTATTTTACATATTTGCATGCACTTGCACTTTTGTGTGTGTGTGTGTGTGTGTGTGTGTGTGTGTGTGTCTCTTTGATCAAGGCGAGCAGAGTTAACACTAAGCTTGCTCCTGCCTGTCACAAGGGCTAATCATGGGCTTAATAGAGCAAGTGGGGATATGTTTGATTTTATTTATAGAAAGAGACACGCATTTACCACTCACACACACACACACACACACACACAGAGCCACATATTACATTATGGATTACAAGTTCTCTTGCTTTAGATAGAGTGAGGCACAAGGAAAGATAATAGTCACTTCTTAAATCTGCATAGTGCAAATCAGTAATCGCAGGCTGACTCCTGGGATGTAATTGGCCAACAATGACGGTGGGGAAACCGCTGCTTTACTTCATGTGAAATGCAGAAAACTTGCAGAATACACATTTGCAGTTTGATGTTGCAAGTCAAAGGGAAGTGGAGGGGGAGGGGGGGGGGGGGGGGGGGGGGGCGGTGAATGTGTGAAAGCAGAGGCAGGGTAGGAGTGCAATCTAACAGACTTAGAGAACTAAAAGCAATAACATAAAAGGACGTCTGCGTGCTTAGATCTATGCCAGTGGATCTACAGTAGCAAGGATCTCCGTTGAAGTCAACGGAGCGGAGCAGATGAAACTGACGGACCTCTGCGCGCCGAGCTCCCCGCACGTTGTCTGACTCGCCGACTTGTTTGTCAGCGCGCCTGTGTGGAGCCTCTTGGTTGTGTTCCTAAAATGAGTTGTGAGGCCGGCGACAACGTTCATCAAGCTGAAGGGATACTCAGCAGCCATGCTAACAAAGTGGTTCATCTGGGGCCACCAACAGCTCCAACGTGTCAGGATACCCCCCTATTTTTCAGTTGTCTCATGGGGTAGGCACGCCCAAACTTCACTGGTAATACACAGAGGTACAATAACTGACTTTATTTCACCCCTCAAATGTATTTTCTTTCGACTTGCACGTGTAGCTACATTATCGCAAGTCTGACGCAGCAAATACACTTATTTTATACAATACCGTTGTGCTGCTTTCACTACGCCTCCTGTAAACGCCTCCCCACAAACGGAACTACGCGCTGGGGCTACAGCGTCAAGAAAAACTCTCAGTGGTCTTCTCTTGTTCAGTAACAAAACATCCAACGAAGCGATTACGCTGCAGACCCTCGGCTCCCAGTGCTCGCCGCTCTGTATGAACGTCAACACAGTGGTATTCTCCTATTCGGGGGGGCGGGGGGGGGGGGGCGATATAAAGCATGATACCAAGCACCAACCTCCGGGTCTGAACACTGAAGCCAACGTGGAAGTGCCTTACACCTGCATTCCTTCTAATGCACACTTTCAAAAAGAAGTCCGATTGTATAGAAGTCTATGAGAAAATGACCCTACGTCTCACTTGATTTATTACCTCAGTAAACCTTTTCCTCATGAGTTTATGGTCTCAATCGCTAGTTTCAAGTCTTCTTCAACACAGCATGGTGTCCACTTTGTAAATGGTGACTGCGTCCACTTCTTTTATACGGTACATGTGCCGTACATAAGGACGAGGAAAAAGGTTTTTTTATATGTATTGTAAACACATAAATTACATCTCCTCTTTTGCGCTAAAACGATTTTCAAATAACACAACTATCAGTGGTATCAGTGGCAAATGTAAAACTTAAATAAACTGAAATATTGTTGCGTTAGACCAGTGATTGACAGCACAAAAAAATGGTCTGTACTATTTAGATGAACAATTCAGATTTATCACTTGAAGATGAGCACATTCGCTCTATATCCGTGTTGGGTATTTTTAAAGCAAAATAAAGTGAAACTAAGACATACAGAGAAGGAGACAGTGATTGATCAGGCAGAATAATGTGTGCAGGACTGAGACATTATATGAGAGACGTATTGGGAGTGAGAGAAAGAAGAGAGACAACAGAACAGGGGAGAGGGAGAAGTAGTGCAGATGATTTCCAGGCACCATAATAAGATGTGTGGGTTGAGGATTAGAGTGTAATTTTGGGGACGCAGTGTCCTCAGAGTAGTGAGTTACCTTGGCCCTTTCTGTGTAGGTGGTGGGGTTCATTAGAATTCAAATGCGAAACAAAATAACTATCTCCCTCTTTCCATTTCAATCTGGCTCTGTCTGCCCCCCCCCCCCCTCTCTCCCTCCTGCTCTGCTCCCATTCTCTCTCTCTACACTTAGAATGTAAAACCTTTCCGAGAAGACTCTCACGATTCTCACCACGGTTCTCATTAAAAACTGGATGAACGGCTCAAAAAAAATTCTGTTCAGTCCGGCCGCTGTTGTCTAAAATATTTCTTCTCGAGCCGATCGCTGTGACTCACTGTGGCAGTCCTGGAGGGAAAAAAAAAAATTCACACAATGACTAGATCACTTCAAGCTCAATGTCAACTCATTCACAATCTTTAGAGAGAGAAGCTGCATTGTTGTATTTTTATATAATGTAGAATTCAGCTGTAAAGTACTGAACTAAAAAAGCCCACAAAACAAACAAGGTCGTAGTCGGTGGGATCCGCTCAGTGCTTAGTTTGACGTTGAGCACAGACTACAACAACAACAGTTCAACAGCCATTTAAAGACAGTATGTGTAATTAAAGGGCGTCATATGGGATGGATGGTAGAGATGAGACTTGTTCAGACAGGTCAAGACGGCTGTGTGATTGTAGAGTCGGCCGTGTGTGGGTTAAAAAACTGTGCGATGTCCATTACATTTGGGTTTAATTCACTTGAAGAAAGAAAATACGCTGATGTGAGGCATCCATTTTTGTTTGTTTTTCAAGGACTTCATTGTTATTAAGCACTGTCATGATAAAACTTTCCCAGACGTAATTACGGTAACTTTGATAGCACATGAACCCAGTATTAGAGCTTAGTCCAACCCGCTGATTCGCTTTCTTGCCGCGAGTCAGACGAGAAGATGGATACCACTCTCAAGTCGGTACAGTATGAAGCTACAGCCAGCTGCTGGTTAGCTTAGCTTAGCATAAATACTGGAAATAGGGGGAAACGGCTAGGCTGGCTCCATCCAAAGGTAACAAAATCTGCCTGCCAGCTCCTCGTCAACGTGAAAACGCCTATTTGCTGTTGTGCCAGATTACTCCTTGGCTCGGAGCAGTTGCCAGGCAACCAAGAAAGCGAAAAGGCGCATTTTACATGAAAACTGTCTTTCATTGATGTTTTACCTAAAGATATCTAAACGAAACCAAAGCTACTGTGACTTTTACTAAAGATTTAGCCAAAATGTATACTTCTATCACAGGATTTGGGGAATGAATCCAGGTTGTCAGCTAAAGCAAAACTGTATATGCCGTCATTTGTTCATGTACTGTTACTGTATCCAACTGCAGCTGTCATGTGATTCTTTTCATAGTACAGAAATGTTTTTAATTATCTGAGACTCAAAAGCATGCACCGTTTTCCATAAACTGGTATGAGTGAGCTGAGTCTGATCAAGTTAAGTGGCAAAGAGGAGGGTAACTGATGAAAATGATAATGTTATTGTTCATAACACTCCACCCGCGGGGGCCTGCTGTGTCCTTGGTGGCAGGCTCCGCTCATAGAAAGTGTACCTGGTTTAAATGTAGAGTGACAACAAAATAAACCCGTCAAAATTTGATTTGCGGTGATTGGGACACACCCAGGGCCTGCTGGGCGATGTCATCATTATCAACCAATAAGCGTAGGTCTTTCTTCGCGCAGTGATGCCAGCCTGCGACACCAACAATTGCTGATGATTTGCTTCAGATTCCATTTTCTGGGCAAAGTTTTCAAGATCAAAAAAAGAAATAAAAGGGAGAGACTATTTCAATTTTAGCGGTCCATGGAATACTACTAGTTCTGGCGGTCTGAACAAACATCTAATGTCTGTGGTTCATCGAAAAGACTTTTGGGGACACAAGAGTGGACTTAACAGCTGGATGAGCAGAGGAGGAGAGAGACGAGCGTGCACAGTGGGAAAGTGAGGAGTTATCGAAGCGCCTCATCGGCTGTGTGGTGGTTCTGGGACGGCATAGTTTCAGCTTGTTGAGCAGGTGGTTTGAGCACGAGAGGTAACAGGTGTTTTGTAATGGACTTATTATGATGTGGAATTAATAAGACAGTGTGCATATTGTTTCGGAGCTTGAGGCAATGAGTTGCTTACGGTGTGTGTGTGTGTGTGTGTGTGTGTGTGGCTGGGTCATCAATCTGACCATTGAAGGCTCCAGCAGCATTGTGGGAATAGCAAACATTAACACATACTGTAAAATTAATTATGCCTGTCCATTTGTTGTTTGCCTTTCAAAGGACATTGCTAATGCAACATGAAAGAACATTATGATGATTAGTGTGTTCGTCCAGACCAGATTAAACTGAACCGTTGACATCCGTTTCTGGCTAAATGCAGAAGTGGCCGTAATGCATTTCATGTAACTGAGGTGAGGAACACAGAGCACATTGTGTTCACAGAGCTTTGTGGATCTAATGAAAAGAGTCCTTAAGCCACACAGGGATGTATACATGCTGTATGATGTATACATCCAGGCTCTTAGGTACAGAATGGAGCGATGTGAGGTCCCAACTTTTGTCATCCAACAGGAAAGTTGGCAGTCCACTCAGCTGTAGTATTTTTTTTATTTATTCAGACAGGGAGGGTGAGAGAAGGAGCGACAGATGTAAGAAAGTGTGGTAGGAGTTGATCCTTGGCCACCGGGCATACAAGAGGCTCAAAAGGAGGGAACTTACACGGTCGACTTTTGACTATATTCACACTGCAGCTCCGACTGTCCCACTTTAGATTTTTTCCAGCTTCTTTTCCAGCTACAGTTTGTGATTCAAATGGGATCTGACCTGCCAGACCAAAATGAATGACTGGAAGTATCACTGTTGTCACACTGTAGCTCCACATTCTATTAGAATGGATCAAATTAATTAAGCAGCCAATGGAAAAGTCATTAAGACTGTAACAAATAAGGTGGCCAGGGCTTGCGTGGTCCATGAAAAAGTATTAGAATTAAATGTTTGTACAATTGAGACACTGAGGACTAGTGGCTGCCATCATGCTGGTGTATAAGGAGTTGTGATGAGCGAGAAAGTTCAAGTTCATTGTTCGAGGGTTTCTTTTCTTTGTCATTATTATGCTTATGATTATCTTCAGTAATGGTATGGACTGATATGTTTGAGGCCACATTTATATGCTCACAGATATGTTGAATTAAAATGGTGTGTGCCATCCATCTAACCATTGTAAATCAGAAGACAGAAGGGGTGGGGGGGTGGGGGGGTGTTAGATTTTGATCGTAGTTCTGTGAGTTCATAAGTGCGCAGTAATGATTTCTTTTTAGAAATGCACTTTTGTTGCCACTTCGAGAGACCACTTGGAAAAATCAAGTTGTGCACATGCGATTAGTGTTGCAATTTTACAGTCATTTCTATGTATTTACATCAAATTGTGAGCGGAAGAGAGACCTCAATAATGCTGCGAAACGCGAGAAGCTACAGAACAAATGTGGTGTCCATTACAGCACCAAGAGTAAAAGCGACCGTCTCAGTTCTGACCGTCTTTGGTAAAACAGACATTTGTGGCACGTAAAATCATCTCCATGGAAGAAGAAACGTAGGCATGCAGAACCCTCCAAAACGTTGAGTTTACATGCTGTGCAGAGAAGCATTTGATTCAAACAGTTCCCGGATTGTGGGAGCAGCCACACCAGAACATTTGGTGATGTCCCACTGCAGTGTCCATTCCCTCCAGAGGCTAATTATGCATGATTAGTGCACAATTAGCTACTTCCAAAATTGACTGGAGCTTAACATGAGAGAACAAGGTTGGCAAATGTTCTGCCTTCTTGAAGCTAGTGGGAATCAATGTGCTAAAGTGGCTTTTTATGTGCCTGACAGCTTACTTTGCCAAAAGTACCTTAGTTTAGAAAACATACAGTGCCATCATGAAGGAACATGCTGTAGATCTTCATAGTCTTGCCGTTTTCAACACTCAAAGGTCAGAAAGATCTAGCTACCAAATCAATAGGCAGTGTTCAACCCACGCCCCCTGAGACCAGGCACTGACAGATATTTCCTATCTGTCAGTGCCGTAGGAGCATACATTAAATCAAGTGGACTTGCTAAAAGAAGGATCAGATGAGCGAAATCTCTTCCTCGGTAAATCTACTGGGAAGCAATCCACCCGAGGGGAAACGTTTGCATCGGAAAGCTTACCTTGTCATGATAATGAGTGGTTTCATTCTGAAAAAAAGCTGATTGAGAAGAAACACAAACACAAACTCAGGTGAGACTTTTTTTCTTTTTAACGATGATGACCAAGTTAGCTGGAGCTCACGATGGCAGTGGTGGGATTCGAACCCACGTCTCCATAGATCGCCTTGGACCACTCGGCCACACCAACTCCCTGAAAAAAAGCCTCGTGTGCTTGTACTGCTCGTTCTTCCGAGAGAGAAAATATAAAATGATCAGATTCTAAACAGTCATTGTCCATAGCGACATTAACAAGGAACGGTGTTGCCATCTGGTGCTATTGAGCGCAAAGTGACACGAGGAGCAATTTCACACTCGAACATTCACCTTTGGCCACCACTGACGATCCAGTTCATGATCGCAGATGCGTGTTGCAACTCGCATTTTTTGCTTGCACCATCCAACATCAGCCAACTCTAACACAAGCCGCCAACGGCACACAGTGGAATCACCGTTGCCTTTCGCTCTTGCCAACGACAGTTTTCCCTGAACGGTCAAGTACATACATCTGGTGGCTGTAGTGGGAATCCAACCCTCACCTCCTGATATGTCATCGGCTGCTCACGGCATAGCTACAGTGTCCACTGCGGCAGCAAAAGGAGAACACATCTCAGTTGGCAGTGGGTGTCTCTTTGTCTGAAAACTCGGGTATGGATGGATCACAGACAAGTATATAAAGATGGACTCCAAATGACATCAGCAGTGCAAGATGGCGGAACCTGTATTGGGTTAGCAGAGGATGGTTTCGGCCTCTGGGTTACGGGCCCAGCACGCTTCCCCCTCGCCACTCTGCTCTCTAAACTTAATAAGATGATGCTTGACGAGACTGTAGCCTTATCTGTTACAGGAAGTCTCCACAAGGAACTGGGGTTTAATAGTCTGTTTGACTGTCTCTCTGTCTTTTAACTGATTTATTTCTTTACGGAGTTTACCAAGACCCACAAACCTAAATAAGGCTGCCACCCTGTAAAATGGTAATAATAAATTCTAAATGAATCACTGCGTCATAAAGTCTGACGTGCCAATTCAGTCGATGTCCTTGTTATTTTCGTCAATCAGAGCATTCGACTAGAATTTTTGTGTGAAATCAAGCGTAGTCCGAGGCATTCTTTGCTGGGCTTACTAAAACGTTTGCTGAGCAATTTCTGGTTCATCCCGGGATTTTCCAGATGTCCAATTTTTCCAATGTGTCTGGTAGAGATAATAACTTTAATAAATCAGCGTTTCCCTGCTAGCCAATGTTACTTTCCACCCTCTATTAAGCATCTAATGAAGTGCGATGGCCTCGCAACAATATGAAAATCAGCATCATGAAATTGCCATGAGGATCTGAAGTACACAATCTTACAAACACACTTTGAAGTCTACAGAGTCAGTCACAAAATCCCTCTTGTCATAAGTCAAGACATGTTCTGCTGTCACATGGAAAGAGAGTTTATAGTACATATGAATTTTGGCTGAATAAGGGTCACGACTCCTCCAGGAGACTCACCAGTAAATTACCGCCAGACGCACTTTCCCTGGGTGAAATAGTCAATCTCTTTGAGAATTTACCATCCCACAGAAATATAGAGTTGTTAAGCTCTGCTGTCAGTCATCCAACAAACATGTACTGGCAAGACACAACAACCCCGACAGCAATCTGTTCTCATCTATCTCTCTGGTTTGAACCAAAAGTGATTTTTCTGCCTCTTTAGGTTCACGCTTGTGCCTCCAATACCCAAGTGTTCTGCCCCGAATCGATTTATATGGATCTGAGCTCTTAAATATCAAATTTCCTTTGATTCCTTTCAGCCCGAGTGTGTCTTAATAAAAGAAATGAACGACCTGCAGTGCCAAGGACAGATTCTTCTGCCTGCTAGACTTTTTGGATTTTGACTCTCTTCATTCAGCTTGAGTGAATTTGTTTCTATGATCATTTGTGCTGCCTGAGTATGTACGCTAGTGTAGGAAATGCTTCTAAAAAAAGTTGAAAAGGAGGGTACAATAAGAAAGGGAAAAGGTCTGACTCTGGCTCAACACATATACACTTTTCTTCCACTAATGTGACCACGGTGAGTGACGTCAGGTGTGTCTTTCTTTCGCCCCCTTCCTCCATTCTTTCCGTCAATCCCTGAGTACACAAGCTATTAATTCTCTTTCTCCCTCCCTCCCTGTCTCCCTCTGTTCATTCCCTGATTACACACATTATTAATTAGACGGAGACCCAGGCGGTGACGGAGGAGACGGTGCAGGGCCCCAGCATGCAGCTCGCTCCCAAAGCTCGGTCCTCGCTTCTCGGCTCGCTTCGGGGGCCCCACCGCAAAGACGAAATCTCATCTCCTCAGATTGTTTTATTTTAATTTGCTCTTAATTGAATTGAAGTACATGTCTTGGAGCCCTAGTGTGTCTGTATTGCGGGGGGGGGGGGGGGGGTTTACAGACTGAGAGGACTGAGCCGGAATGTACCTTTTTCAGCATCATCTCTCTTTCTGTTTGATTTTTGATAGAAACTTTCTTTCTGAGTGAGGGAAGTTGGAGAAATGAGATTTAAGCACGCACTGCGCCATCAAACAGTGTCATTTACTCCCTGAGTCTGGCACTTCTTAAACATTTCACCACCTACATCTCAGGTGGGGATGGAAAGTAAGCTGTCTGACAGTTTCCAAAAACCCATCAAAATACAGACTGAACACCACTGTTTACCCAGATTACAGAAAGTAAACAAGCCTTCCACTGGTACTGTCCATACATATTCTACTGCAGTGGCTCCACCTGGTTTTTTTACTGCTTTCATCCTGTTTACATGCCAGGATTTATATTAATCACGACCTGCTTATTCCTGTTTAAAGACGCAATACTATATAAATATATTACTATCGTTTACAAGCTGTTCTGCTGCACTAGTTCATGTCTGAGATTCTAATTTGATTTTAACACGGGATTTTTTTTTGTGTTATTTTAGTCTTTTATTTACATATTTGCATGAGCACTGTTGGGGGGGAGCCTGAGAAGTAAAAATGTAATTGCCAACAACTGCTTCACGGTAATTGTAGTGCAAATGGCAATAAAGAACTGGAACTTGTTATGAGGGCTGCCCCCGACTGAAGAATTTCCTCGTCGACTTGCAGTCTATAGTTCAAGCCATTAGTCGTCACACGTTCATGATATTAATTTCATTATTTACACTCTTTGGTTCCATTGTGGTGTTCTAAAGTACAATACAGGTGTTGTGTACCATAATGGGTTATATCAGTCAAGTTCATTTAAAGCCAATCTTAACCCTAATTCTGGCTAGCAAAATAATAATAAATAAAAACGAATACAGGCATGCCCCTTTTAAAGACTGTAGTGCATCCCAGGCAGACACACAGCATGCTGTCAGCTAGGCAGCCATTTGCGAAATCTACCCTGCTGTTTTTCTTTACACCCACTCGACTGGTATAAAGAAACAAATATACAGTGAAAGTTACTATGGCACTATAACCAGCGTCACTATTTCTCTCTAAATCTTTCAACCGACTTAAGAGATATTGATGAGGCACAGAGTGCTTTGACAGGTGTGTGTGTGTGTGTGTGTGTGTGTGTGTGTCCTTGGTTTTTAAACCTCCAGATTCCTTAGTGAGAGCAGAATAGACGCTCTGCTTGAATTTGACATGTGTTTTGAATATAAGTGTGGCAGTCATACAGTCTTGTGGCCTGTAAGATGAACCTGAAGCTGCTGACTCTCTCCACCGCTGTCCCACTGATGGGGATGGGGGCGTCCCGCTCCCTGTTGCTTCCTTTAGTCCGCAATCAGCTCCTTTTGTGTTACTGACGTTAGATGGAGGTTGTTCTCCGTGCACCAACATGTCAGGCCTTCGACCTCCTTTGTGTAGGCGGTCTCGTCTTCGCCGGTGACCAAGCCGACGGCGGTTGCGTCATTAGCAAACTTGATGATGGTGTTTGCGGCCTGCGGGTGGCCACGCAGTCGTGGTGCCTATCTGCAGGGCCTGGGGTCTGCCCATCAGGAAGTTCAGGATCCAGTCACCCAGAGCGGCGTTGAGTCCCACTGAATACTGAGCTATAGTCGATGAACAGCATTCTCACATACGTGCTCCTCTGGTCCAGGTGGGAGAGGGCGGCGTGGAGGGCCGAGGCGATGGCGCCATCTGTGGATCCGTTTTGGCCCGTACGTACGTTTTAGTGGGCCCAGTGAGTCAGGAGGAGAGGAGGTGTGTAAACACAGGTTTAAATATAATTGTGCCAACATGAATTTAGGATATTTTTATTAAATTACGACCAGCTTGTTTGCACATATGTAGCGTTTGCAGGAATGTTAAGTTGATGTTCGAGAATCGGGTATTTTCAAGGCAGGAGAGGATTAGAACGTGTCGGACTGATTTATTCCTTATCACACACCCACGTCGCTCACACCGATAGCAGCGGCGGGATGTGTTTCCATCCAGCAGAGTCATTCACATCAATGTCAGTTTAAGTGTACACCTGGTCACCATATAGATTTCACGGTGTTCTGTTGAGTGGTATTGGCGTCGGACAAATCAACAATCCACGTGCAACACTGAGACAACTTTTCCCTCAGCTACATTTATTTCAATATTCACTCATCATTTTCCCCCAGTCTCTGTCTCCAGCCCTTGACCGAAGCATTTGAACAGCTAGAAACAAGCACGTCATATATGTTATTTGAGGTGAGGAGCAGTTCAGAGGAGGCACCACCTGATGAAGGAGCTGACGGCGTCTTTCCTCCACCCAGTAGCAAATCTACCTCCACGCAGACATCGAACTCAGATTCCGAGACTGCAGCAGCTGGAGACCCCAGTCAGTTGCCTATCTTATGCAACTGTTTGTAAATTGTTGTCAATGTGGGGTCGCCATCGATGATCTGCTCTGGGTCCAGGATAAGGACGGAGTGGAACTGTCTGGGCACAGTGGAGCGTGGCAGTCTTGTCCTGATGTCAGAGGAAGGCCAGAAAACAACCTTTTGTCTTCAGCAGCCAGCCTTTCTTTTCACTGGCACAACACAGACAGACATTTCAGAGTGGGCTGAAGCTTTAAACTCACAGCTGCCAAAGAAGACAGCTTATTATTCGGCGCAGTCTGTACCTCACACCAGTGGTCCATGAAGCCTGTACAGAAATGCAGGAAGAGCCGATGACATACATGGGGGAATTTCAAGCGGCGCTGCAAAGTTTGATGTCTGTGGCGATGCAAGGTGGGCAATACAGAAAGCAGTAGTACTTGCAAAAATCATGTTTGATTTATTGTAGAACTACAGTGTGTTTCTCTACCAACTGATCAGGTTACAGTGAAAAATATTCATGCTACAGCTTTATGGATGACCCCGCAAAGAAAACGGCAGAACAGTAAAGTACAGTTCAGTTCGTTTTGGCTTCGCAAGCTGGTTCGATATGTGTGGATTCACACATGAAATATGTAATTGTCTGCACAAGTACAAAAAAGTACTTGATATTTAAGAAATACAAAAAAAACAAAGGCAAATGTTTCATGATATTGTTATCATACAAGAGACTTTTCAGTTATGGTCTGTCATTACGTTGCATTATATTCATTTTACAAAAGTCAGCAGCACGAGTAAAATAACGTTTGACGTTCACATTTCTTATTTTATGCAACTGAGCACATTCTATTGTGGAGCAGCCACAGGACACGCAGTGTTCATCAAAAATGCATTTTCAAAACAAGACAACAGTCACACTGAGCACTTTCCTTCAGCGGATCAGTTTTAATTTTTGACACAGAGTAATGAACAAGAGGGAGCAGCCACAGTGAGCTGTTGATGAAGAGCTGCCGGCGACAGACTGCACACCTCCAACTTCTCAGCAAGGTGACTACTTTTACTGAGCCCTGCTGTTGAGTGGAGAACTACTTGCACTGTGTGCAGAGTGAAAGTTGTTTTTGACTGACGTCTTTATCAAAACAACATGAGTTTGTTTGGCTGCGCTGTGAACAGGTGCGCCAACTGCTCTTCTGTTATATTTAAGTTATAAGTAGCTGCTCAACCAGTGTGAACCGTACTTGCTGTTGCCACAGTAACCACCGGAGTTGCCAAATCAACAAAAAGTGTGAAGGTTTTAGTATGTAGAGATGTTGAGTACAACCCAACAACCTGCACAGCAACAGAAACATATTGTACAGTATGTGAGTGTGCACTGACACCTGCTGCCCTCAGCTGTAGTTGCTGAGGCGCATGTGCTCATATTTAGCATTCATGGAGAAACGTTGCTAGCACAGACCTTACTAAGCCAGTGGCAGACTATCTGTGGTGGTGGGTCCCCATGGTAACCACGTGGAGGAATGGTTCGGTTTGCCACCTGACTGTGTTGAGGCACGCCATCTGGTACCATAGTACAGAAATGTGTGTGTGTGTGTGTTTCACAAAGACGAGAGAATGAGTATGCAGTTTACCCACACATGCAGATTAGAGAGAAACAGAGGGGTGTGAGATATACTGTGAATGTGTATCACACATATGCATTGCTCTTGGGATATTACGAGTGTGTCTTGGGGGGGTAGAGAGAGTGAGAGTAATAAGGCGTTACCCACTGACCTTGCAGAGTGGCACCAGGAGGTAAAGCAACAATGGTATTTAGGCACTCAACAGTGCCACAGGGGCAGTCATTTATTGTGTATTTGTGTGTGTGTGTGTGTGTGTGTGTGTGTGTGTGTGTGTGTGTGTGTGTGTGTGTGTGTGTCTGTTCACCCATCTGTTGTGTCCCCCTCGGGGGACAACAGCAGCAGTTCCGATGCTCACACGCACAAATCTAAACACATAGAGCTGGAGAAGGAGGGGGAGGATGGGTATATAGAAACAAACAGATTGTGTTTATGATGAAACTGTGATAATTAAATATCTTGAAAGGAACTCCAGTGTGAGAGCAGTAGATAAAGATGGAGCAGCCCTGGAGCTGCTACAGAGTATTTTGCTCCAGAACGTTTCTGCAGGGCAGGTGTAATGACGGTTAATCTTTACTGTAGTCATTTATTCATTACTTTAATTAACATAAACACCGTCCGAGAAGACGGGCTGTAACACTGTATTTTACACCGTCTGCCATCTTGTGTGTCAGACTATAGAAAGCCAATGGATCGCTTCACAGCACAACAAGCACATCATTTGTGATAAGCTGCGACTGGCGGTGAAGACCAGGCCGGGCGGGTTGCCTGCAGTGGAGATCTCTATCAGCCGGGTCGCAGACATCTCAGACTCTGGTGTTCCACTACAGCACGATACCTGGTGGCAGTACGTTGCACATACATGCCTGCATACACAAACACATGGGAGGTCATTTGGCAAACCTGCATGTAGCCTGCATCGGTAGCACGATGCTGCAGGGCTAAAGTTCAGACTTGAAGATCACTGAAACCTACAGGGACCGATAGAGACTAGAATTCCACCAACATAGACATGGTGTCAGTCTCAACAGTGTGTATTACTATATGTGACCTTGACTCAGTGCTGACCTACACCCCCCTCTCTCCTTCCTCTGCAACATTTCTTGGTTCTACATTGCATTTCCCATATTTTCTCCTCGTTGCATTCTGTTCCCAACGGGATGAGTTCATTAGTCTTACCATGCATGTATTTTGAGTTATGTATGACGATGAATTGCTTATTGATTGTCTAATAATCTTATTTCCTTGATGTGGCACGATTTTTGATTGGTTGTTAAAGCCTAGTTATTGTGTAAAGATGCTACTTATTGTCCATCCATGCATCCACCCTTATCTGGGTCCGGGTCACAGTGGTAGCCTCATTCCCATAGCTACTCCTAGAATCCCTTCAGTGTGTTATAGGTCTGCCATGAGGTCGACTGCCAGTTCAACATGCCTGGAATGCCTCCACAAGGAGGCAATCGGAGGAATCCTAATCAGATGTCCGAACCACCCCAACTGGCTTCTTACAATGCAAAGAAGCAACAGTTCTACTCCAAGTCCTCTCAGAATGAGCCCAAACACCTTGCGAAGGAAACTCTTTTCACTTGCTTTTATCCACAATCTCAGATAGAAGATACTTGCACTACTTCACTTGTGGCAGCAACTCACTCCCAACCCAAAAGGGACACTCCATCATTTTTAGGCAGGATACCACAGCCTCAGACTTGGAGGGGCTGAATCGTGACTGCAAACCACCCCAGTCCGTGCTGGAGATCGCAGGTCAATGAAGCTGGCAGAACTAACTCGGCAAAGAGCAGAAATGCAATCATACGGTCACTAAACTGGACGCTTTCCACTCCGCAGTTGTGCCTTGAGGTTCGAGGTCTAAAAGAGTCACAAATAGAATTGTGACAATGTGACAGCCTCGGCGGAGTCCAACACCCACCAAGAACTTCACTTTTAATAAATGCACTCACAGTTCTCACCCCAATTATAAAAGGACTGGCTGGCTTGTAGCAGCGGCCTTATATTCTTCAGCCCCATGTTCTCACAGCACCCCTTACAAAATGTGGAACGTGATCATAAGCCTTGTCCAAGTCCACAAAACACATGTAGACAGAATGGGCAAACTCTGGTGACCTCTCCAGAATACTTGCAATACAGAGGTACTCTACTGATCTCCAACCAGGACAGAGCCTGCATTGCTCTTCCTGTATCTGCTCTCCCCATTGGCCGTTGATCTTATAAAATGAACAGGCGTGAATGTTAGTTACATACCCTAACTCCAGATTCTATGCGCAGCCCTCTAAGCTGTGGGCCCCCTCCGATTCCTTTAACTAGTTGAAGAAAAAGCTGTTTTTGTACACACAGGGTGAGACTGAGGTTGGGCCCAAGTGAGAACTTGAGAACTTATTGTAATTATAATATAACAAGCAAGAGATGAATACACTAGCAACAGCCAGAGGGCTGCGCCTTTATTCTAATTAATTAATCTGGAGTTACGGTAAATAACGTTCCATTTCTTATAGGTTTTGTCCTCTAAGGCCATCGGCAGTGAGATAAGGGCAAAGCAGGATGTGGTCCATGCTCCACTGGGTCTGTCCGGTATCCATACCTCGCCAGTGCCTCACAGCACAATGGCTCATCAAAGTACATCACATGCACACAGATGGCACAGAGACAGTACAATACCTGGTGTTCACCATGAGGGAATGAAACTGGAAAACAACATAAAACCTGCTGTGGGAAATGGAGACGGTGGTGACGCACTGTAACCGTCCAACATAGATCAGAGTAGGAGAGAAAACAGCTCTCCATGTGCCGAGAGGCATGAGGGAGACACGCAACGGTTAACGCACCCCAAACAACACCCAGAACAGAGTGAGTCATAGAAAAAAGAGAGGCATCCCGCAGATAGAAACGAATGCAAGAGCAAGGGGGAGTTAATAAGGTCATTGGAATAGTTAGAATTATAATAGAGTAAGTTCTTTCATTTTTTAAGAACATTTTTTGACTCAAACGTAGCTTGACCCTGTCCTGTGATATGATACTTCAGAACACTTTAAGAACATATATTACTGGGACCACTACAGACAATTGCAGATTTAATATTATATATAGAGAGACATTTAATATTCAGGAATTCACATTAGAGACACGACCGCTGACTATCAGTGTAACAATTTGTCCACAATATAGACACGGCCCAGCCATACACGATATTTCGACTTAGCCTTGTCTGATTTGAATGCCTGACCAAGGTCTATGAATAAAATGTAGCCTTTATTCTTACATTTTGGGGTTAAAGTATGCAGCACTTGTGGAGATTTGATTCTCCTACATACCTGTCATCACAGGTGTGATGTGTCTTGGAGGTGCATTTGCTTGATTTCTTGACAGTCTGAAAGGAGCCCATACTGAAGGACTGAGTAAAAGAACAGAGGACAACACGGCAAAACAAAAAGTAGGGTATTACAAGTGTTGTGTCCCAAGACTGAACCCAAACAGAAACATTGTTTAAAAGACAGTATGAATTCTAATTTCAGCTGCAGTTTGCATGGAGAAGGAAGGGAGGACGTCTATTTTGGGTGAGTGGAGAGACGAGGGCAATCAAACCTTTACTGTAAGTTTCTAAAAATGCACTTAAAGCTCCCAAGCAGAAGCCTGTACAAAAACGAACCGACTTAACTGAATGACTGACTGGCTCAATGCAACACACACACACACACATAACCATATACACCACACAGCACGATGAAGTGTATTCATTGACACAGTCCACCTTTTAAAAGCCGAGGAAATGCACATGTCAACTGTGATAAAGGCTTAAAATACTGCGAGTGAAGAACTGTGAAGATGCATACACACACGTGCACGCAGAGATAAACAGGAGAACACATGTTTAATTCATAGCTTTAACTGAGTGGGCCTTATCTGGTTTGTGGGGGCGGTGAAGATAACACACACACACACACACACACTTTCTCTTTAACACACCCATAAAGACCCATGCACAGACAAAAAGTACAAAGAGATCCTCAAATGAAAGTTAACACATATGCACACACACACACACACACACACACACACACACACAAACACAAAGATATCTGAATGCAGCCAAACACACAACACACACACACACACACACACACAGAGAGAGAGAGAGAACAGAGCTGGGGTCTTTCCATCCTCAGAGAGCTGGGATAAGACAGCTTAGAGACAAAGGGAAATGTGAGATAATGATTTAACTGGCTTTCACTGAAGGGGGACTAGATTTGATTCACTCTGTCAAAATGCCACGGCTTCCAGTGTGACATAGATAAAGATACGAGCCGCAGACAGACTAAAGCCGGCGAGGTCTCTTTGTGGGCATCAGGGACGTACACGTGTGTTTGCCAAAGAGGCTCGAGCTGCTGCCCATTTACCCTCTTTGCCTGAAGTGCCCCTCTGGACCAAATAGATAATAATATTTATCATTTTGATATTAACGGTAAATGATAGACTTAACCCCTTTTAATGTGTATAAAGATTTCCGGTACTAATTTCTTACAATTAGAAATTGTAAGATTTCTGCCCATACTGTGGAAACGTATTACTTATTTAGTCCCAATTTCATCAAGTTGACATCTTGGAGCTTGTAGGTGCTTTACACTGTAAATGGGTAAGCGCTGATTGTGGTTAGTTAAGGGTAGCGTAGCTTCCCGTTAACTAGATAGTGGGCCAAATATTGTTACTGTTGTTTAAGGCGTTTCAGCTTGTGACCCCCATAAAATGATGCAATGTCTGCTTGAGACCCCTCTTCGCAGGTTGCATTTGTGGACTGATTGTCACTAGTTGAATCAAAGAGTGGCTTCTTTCCTTGTTGAATAATTATTGAAAGTAAAAAGATCCAGTAATTCACAAAGCAAAGATTACAAGTATGTCTGAAAAATGTTATATAATTTGGTGACGTAGGTTTATATTTCTCTGCTGTCCTATTTTAGTGACACCTTAGGTTTGTCTTACAACCCTTTGTGGGGGGAACCAATGGTCTCAGGGTAGTATAGGTATAATAGATATGTAGGTTAACCCAATAATAGTAAAAAGGTTGAGAAGTTATTTTGCATGTCACTGTTAATTCACTGTGATTGGTTGTTCTTGCAGACCCCGCATACACACGTTTCTTGTCTAGTACTTGATTCTCAATCAAATCCATATCTGCCAACACAAGAGACCCCTAGCCTTTATCGTAATGCCTAGACCAAATAAGGTTGTAGCCTAGTTGAGCTCGACAGTTCGGCCTTCATCTTGGAAACAGCCACCTTAACTCAAGGTAAACTTACTTGCTTGTTCGGGAGCTTTTGACTATATACCACTGGAGCTCCAGAACAAGCAAGTACAGGAAGTAGCCATTAAGGTGAGATTGTTTTGTGAACTACTGTAGCCCACATTAGAGCCTGTACATTCTGTACGACAAAACATTGTACTCTATACCTCTGCTTTGAATGTAACTTTGTGCCTTAGGCCTCATCAGCATTTTATTATAATTTGTGTATCGCTTCCCAAAACACAGTTCAAAAGCTCTTTACAGAGGATTTTTTTGAATTGCTTACAGCAACAAAACAAGGTAAGAAACAGAGTATGGCAAACAACAATACGGCATTAAAAGGAGGTCAAATTAAGTGAAAGGTCTTTGCCCTAAGACCAAGGCTATTGAGTTTTTAAAATTATTTTTGGGGGCATTGGGGGCCTTTATTTATATAGTGGAAAGAGTACAGGACATGTGGGAGACAGAGAGATGCAACAAAGGTCCGAACCAGGGACGCTTCAGTTCATCGTCAGCATTTTAGCCCCCAAGCCACTGGGGAAATGAAAGAGAAATCAAATGAAAAACAGTTAAAACGCCACTGAGGGTTCCGATCTACTTTTTTTGAGCAAGGCATTTATTCCCCGACTGTCCATGTGGAGCTAGTAGGTATGAATGTGAGTCAAAAGCATGCCTTGGCATTACAAACACATGTATTTTACCCACATCCTGGATAAGTTAAGGTTTCAGCTGTCCATCAACAGTCTGCCAAAGTATCTTTGAGCAAGTCAGTTTGAGTGTGAACAGGAGCATCAGCAAAATGCCCAACTACCTGGGAAAAAAAAAACATATTTGAAAGAAAACAATGTCCCGCCATCCAAAATATCCCACCAAATAACCTCATCCATCATCTGGAAAGTTTGCTCCAGCTCCTTCAAGAAAGTCATTGGCTTAGTGGGCAAAAGTCCCAGCTAATTCCACCATTCCCCTGCTGGGGGTGCGGGTGGGCTGACCGTTATTGGAATTATTCCCAGTGGAGGTGCTCATAAATCCCTGTTTTCAAATGTGGCCTTACAGAGAGGCTGTGTGATTTTTTAATGGGGCATTAAGATCACGGGAGGTGAGCTTTTCCTCTGAAAAATCGCGCTCGTGAACGCGGCCCATAAATGCATCTGATTGGCCGTCACCAGCGGCGTCACCGGCGGTTATTAAAGACTTCATTTGTCGTCTTGAATTCCAGTCACGGAGCCCAGTTCTTACGGAGAGAGAATGTGTATTGATCAAAATTTGAGAGATTATGTGTCAGTGCATGAGTGCGTGTTCATCACCATCGCATCGCACAGTATGTCCCCACCCGCATCACCTCAAACAGCAGTGGAAATGGAACCTGCCGCCTGGGTTTCCCCATTGATTTACAGTTTGGACCAAGAGCCAAAGATGCAGGCTGTAAAGCAGGCCAAGAAAACATTCGCTCATCAGCAAATTCCACTGCCAGGAGAGAGAAAAACTTTGAAATAAGCCATTGCCCTGGGTTGGCACGACACGGACACTGTTAGAGAGCAAGAAACACTTAATACAATGCAGAATCATTTAAGATAATTAGAGTTTAATAGGTACAGTAGGGCAAGAAGACAAAAGATTTAATGACTAATCAAACCGGCCACTTTTTTTCTTCCTTAACATTATTGTTGTTGTGCATTCGCTTCGTCTGCAAAAGAACACTAACACAAGTTTGAATATTTAATCTGATCGTAAATGTATTCTGAAGAGGTCATTTATTGTTTTGTTTGTATTGTCTTTGTATAAGTGGTATCTCCTTATCTTGAATATTGTTGTAAAAATTGTGTGTGTGGGGGGGGGGGGTGTTTTGAATATAAGTGAATGTGGTTTGGGTGTTTTACCGCTAGTCTTCTGCTGATTTTCTGTTTTAAAAGAATAGCGCAACACTTTGAGAAATACACATTCTTTTGCTCTGAGAGTGAAATTAAAAGATTGATATCAATCTGTAACCTGTCTGTGTTTCAGGTACGGAGCTGGACTGAGGAGGTGGTTAGCCTAGCTTAGCATAAAGACGAGACAACACCTCTAAAGCTCACTAAATAACACGTTGTGTGTTGTTTGTTTTCTTCTCTACAAAACTGACCATTTGAGGTCTTACAAAGGGTTTACCTGCTTACTTTTGTATCTACATGTCCCGTTTGTGTTAATTAGTGGGCTTTAGAGGTGCTGATAGCCGTATTTTTAAGGGCTAACTGTAAGCTAGGCTAAACACACCCTGGGTGCATTATATAAATGTTACATAATAATAATCTGTAAATAATCTGCATGATAATCATCTCTTAAGGAATGACACCATGCATCTTGTTCATGAGTCAAATCACATTTATTCAAGTTACGTACATTTCGATGGAATACGCGTTGTAATGGCATCCGTTTTTGTGTCAATAAATATTCAGTATTTTATTTTAGTAGTGTAACATTTCCACAGCAGCAGCAGCAGCAGCAGGTATCTGAGGTGTTACCACCCACATTTGACCATCAGAGTGGGCGTGCAGGACCTTTTACACGCACACATGAGATTTGTATCAATCTTCTCTTCCCAGAAAGTTAACATGCAATATTTCCTTTAGTTAATATGTTTGGAAGTCATTTGGTTGTAATGACTTTCACACAGTTTTGTAGGACGAAGGAAAGCATAGTAGTTTGTTTTTACAGCACGTCATGGCAGAAAAAGCACATGCGTAATCAATGACTTGAATCGTGGCTGCATTACATTCAGCTGTGCCAGTTCCTTCCTGTCATTCATGCTGGCTCACTGCCACGGCTTAATGGACACTTGAATGGAATGGAGCCATGATTAATGATTAATGATTAATAATTACTTACACCTGCTATGTGTGGGGAAAAGGCCTATTCTGTGCAACAACTGAATGGTTTTAATGGCTAAAAGCAGCCAGCAGTTGCAACATACGTATGGAATAGAAAGATGTGAATTCACAACATGCCCACTTTGTACTGGGCTTTGCTTCAGGGCACTTGGGCAGCAGTTGAAGGATCAGGGTGCATGTTCTGATTTTCTTGTGTGGCATTTGAGCCTAATTACTTTTCAAAAAAGTCATGAGTAGCCATCCACCGAATATTTAGATTTACTTTGTATCTCATTCACTCTTTCTTTTTCTTTTTTTTTCCTCTCTAACTTGCAGCACTCCGTAGGCTTCCACCTCCGATGGTCTCCCATGCTCATGGATTTGACACTATTGCTCTCCTGTGGTTGCTGCGCGCAACTGCGGCCGGTGAGGCGACAGGTTATTTGAACTGAGAGGAGATGCGGCTCGCGTCCCTGTGAGCTTGTATGCAGCTGCACAGAACAAAGCCTATGGATCATCCCCATTTCAATGGGCTCAGGTGAGCGAGCTGAAGCAAATAGGCGACACAGCCAACCGCATGCCGCTTACTCTGTTAATTCAAACGGAAGATTTGACACTTTCTCCCTCAATTTGGTTCACTATCTGTTCTCTCTTCTGCAATTCTTTACCCCCCCCCCCCCCCCCTCCACTCTCTCTCTCTATAACCCGGCCTTCCCCTGTTTTCTTCCTAACTCTTACAAAGTGTGGCTGCACACAGACCAAGGAGGCCCCTGTGGGTGCCAGTACTGCTCAGCAGAATGCCGGCTTTACACACACACACACACACACACACACACACACACACACACAGTTCACTCAGGATGCCATCTTATTGGATGGGACTGGTGTTGTTTGATCAAATGCCTCTGGGGGGGGGGGTAGGAGGGCAAATGTGGGAAATTGCTATCAGAAGCCTCTCTGATGATCCTAAAAGCATCTTTTTCTGACAAATGCAGGAAGAGGCAGAGGGGCAGACCAAGAGGCAGGGGGAGGGATGTATAGAGGAAAAGAGATGGGTGAATGGAGGGAGAGAGAGGAAGCTTTTCATTGAGAGTCAAGGCGGAGGCTGAGAGGGGTGAAAAGAAGGAGAGGAGAAAGGGGGGGGGGCACGGCACAGGAGTTAGAAAGAGTGAAAGGGGGGAAGAATGCAAGACAAAGATAGAGAGAAAAGGAGAAAGAAAGGCAGGACGTGGCAGAAAGGACAGGATGGGAAGGAGGAGGAAGGGGGACGTTAAAAGTGGAAATCGAAAGAAAACAGAGCGAATATTAGTTAATATTAATTAGGTGGTAGAGTCCATTAATTGTAGAGCTGATGGTGAAGATCCATGACGGGTCCAAAATGTTGGAAAAAAATACAGACCTGACTTGAGGGGGGCCCCGAGCACAGCCAGAACGGACCGGAATAGACACAAGCACAATGAGACCTGATCCACAATGCAGAGCCGACCAAAGAGAGAACACCAACACATCAGTTAGCAAGCAGCCGCAGTGAAAAAGAGCAGCAATGTAAATAATATGGAATATAAAGTCATTCCAAAAACAATCTGTGCATATGCTTCAAAAACAAACCACCCACCCCCCCATCCGTCCACATGTCAAAGTGTCCGTGGGCAAGACACTGAACCCTAAGTTGCTCCCGATGGAGGCCAGCACCTTGCATGCCAGCTGGGGCGCCATCGCTGTGTGAATGTGTGGGTGAATGAGACCAAGCTGTAGAGCACTTTGGGAACCGTTAAGGTTGAAAGGTGCATTATATTGGAGAAGTCCATTTACCATTTAGAAATAAGTGAAAGCACTTTTTTCACCTCCTGCACCAGCAATAAAACATTCTATAGCCAACTGGGCAACAGGTAGACGGTAGATACTGATTTTCGAGACAATCTAATATCCGTGAATCAAATTCGAAACAGTAATTGTCACTAAACAGCATGCAAGCTACTGGTTTCCAAGTGATCAGAACTGAAGGCTTGATAATTCTTAAGCCAAACAAGCGTTTAATATCTGCACATATTCCCGTGCAGCAGGCCTGGACCACTCGTGAATTTGTAAGTAAGAGAAAATTGGTCAATGCCACAAGTTCCCCTAAATCACTCATGCTCGAGAACAAATCTGTTACATAAGTGGTTCTGGCATGAGGCCCATTGTCATGCTTGGAGGTATGTTATACTGCAAATGTTCTCCTGTGAGAAAGCGCACAACAAGGTCAGGGTGACATTTTTCTTTTCCTTTTTCGTGATTACATAAATGTAAAAGGATCCTTGACCAAAACAATCACAGAACTCTATGCAGAAGCTGTAAATTCAGATGCTGTGTATTTCGAGCGTTTAAGAAATGTGTATAACAGACGAAAACCTTAGCCTTAGAACTTAGACTTTTGATGCTTCCTTACATTGATCTATGGAGGGTCGTCTGCGCTTGTTACAGAATGGATTTCCACTTTACGTTGATGTCAAGTGTCTCTGCCCTTTACATGAACTTCTCGAGTTGTTTCCTCTCCATTTTCCTGGAGAGATTCATATCAAATGTACTTCCACCTTTCCATCATCAAAATCACTCCTTTGATTGCCGTCTCTCTTCTCCAGTCTGTCCTCGTTGCCAAGTAACAGTGCACAAAGTAGGCAATCCTGTCAAAGATACTGTCTCTTGCTAAGACTCTTTTCCTCCCGCAAGTTATATCTTGGATCGGGCCGACTGAATGGAAAGTCAGAACTTTTGAACACAGTTCTCACCACCACCACCCCCTCCACCACCACCCCCCACACACACACACACACATATTTCTATCAGTAATGATCAGTACATGGTGCAAGGTCTGTCACTGGCAGCCACTCAAGAGCACCCCTGCCTGTGCAGTGATGTACAGCTGTTGTGGAGACTCTCGCCTGTGTGTGTGTGTGTGTGTGTGTGTGTGTGTGTGTGTGCGTGTGTGTGTTCGAGTGAAAGCTAATACTCTGACTGCTCTTACAACTCACCCAAAACTCCATCCTTTTCTGTTATTTTCCTCCAGTTTTCAAGCAAGCAACAGTTTGATAACATGGTTGCCATATCAATTATATGGTCAATCAATTTATAAGGTGATAATATGTCAACATTGTGTTTTTAACTTGTTCTGCCGCTCCCGAGTGGCCAGAAAAAACTCAAGTCATACAGCTTTAACAGCTGATAGATGGAGCTAGCATCCATTGTAGCAGACCGAGGAAACAAAGCTGAGGCAAAAGCCTTGCTTAGACCTAACAAAAGCAACAATGGGAGTGTCGTCGCCAAATGGTATTGTGCCATAACCAAAGAGTAATATATTGTTATCTCATAATATGGACAGTCAATCAAAATCTCAAAAAAAAAAAACACTTTTGTGCTGTTCCGTTATATGATGAGAGGAGAAACGCCGGCCTTTAACTCAGAAAGTCGCCAAATTCCAAATCGGATTTTTATGACCTCTCTTTCTTTCTGTCTCTGTGTTTCATCCATCCTGCGGTGTCCATAACACACACACACACACACACACACACACACACACACACACACACACACACACACACACACACACACACACAGAGAGAGCAGCTCTAAACAGTGGGGAAGATCTGACTCAGACAGAGAGGCTCCATGTATTTATCTGTATCATTACCACCACTGTCTCTTCGTCTCTGTCTGTCCCTCTCTGTGTCGCTTCTCATCACCATCTTTTCAAGCGTTTCCTTCTCTCTCGTTGCTATTGGTGACGAGTCGCAAGCTTCTATCAGACCGCAGGATCTGCCGCTCGTGGCTCCGTCTGTCTGCATGGCAAAACTGTCTGTCTGTCTCTCTGTCTGTCTGTCTGTCTTTTAAAAAGCTCATCATCCACAGTTCAAGGTCTCTCTGCCTCCGTCTCCCTTTCTTCTCCTCTGTTATCTCTCCCTCTGTCTGCACAATGAGAATAGGTATAAAATCTATTTCACCCTGCTGAAGCGAGTATTACCTAGTGTCCTGTGGAAGGGCTTGACTCTAATCCACAGGCTGTTAGGATGGTGATGGGCTGTGTGTTAGTGTTTTAGTTCCCTGCTGGAGGCATCGAAGAGAAACACACTTGCCAAGGAACCTGCCCTGTTTATCATCACCTTCAGCACTTTGTATCATATTAAAAAAGTGCTTCTCGTACCCGTTCAACCAAGTGACATAGTGCAGTCATCATCCAGTTGGCATGTAACTGTCAAACCTCCATGTGTTCCGAGCACTTAAGAGCTCACTGTAGTCCGATCAATTTTAGCTCAGTGTTTTGTAATTGAGCAATGAAACGATACGTGGATTCATTGTTTACTTTGTTGAAGTCATTTATCAAGCAAAAATGCCAAATAACAACAGGTTGAAGCTGCTGCTGCTGCTGCTTCTTCTCTGTTTTATGTCATCGTAAAATGAAGTGTCTTTGGGCTTTGCACTGATGTTCAAACAGGACAGAAAAGTAATTTGGAGATGAATAGAAAAGATAATCATCAGAATAATGAATGAATGAAAATAATCATTACCTGAAGCTTTCTCTGGAACCCTTGCTTTTACATACACGGAGTTCAGGGTTTTCGTTTGACAGCAATAAATGCAGCACAAGTTAACCTATGCACAGTTCAACTTGCTGTACTAATACCGCTGACATGAGGCAGTCCTGACAACATAAAGTGCAAAGGGTCAGGAAACTCAGTTCAAGAAATGCCATGTACAAACTAAACTGTTCTGGGATTATATTTCCACTTAAGCAGCCATCAGTATCGTGTGCGTTCAGAGTGAACCGTTTCATCCTGAACGAGCCTCAACTCTCTATGTGGAATAGATTACATCCTTCTTTTTCCATGTTGTTGTCAGGCCTCCACTGGGAAGTCAGCAGTAGCAGAGACGTGTTGACAGGATTACCTTACATGCAAAAGCTTTGTAGACTGACCCGTAATGCACTTTCAGACAAGAAAAGAAGGGAGGATTTACTGAGAAGCCCCAGCATGTGGAGGAACATCTTTGTTGCCCCTGTCGAGTTTACTCTCTGTGTACGTGCTAAGCTGGAGGAGTTTTCCAGCCGATATGAACGCTGCCAGAGTGTTTTGCATCCATCATTTTTTTTTTTTTTTTTTTCTAAACTTGTGAATTTAAGCGAAAACTCTGCAATTAACCCATCATTGCCTGTGGGGAATGCAGAGTTTGCCAGATAGCTGGTTATCAGCTACTTAGCATATTAGCTGGCTGGCTGTATTCGACTCTGATCGGGTTGTCAGACGTCTGTTCAACGCTGATTAAGAATAATTGTGTTAATCTTTCATGGCTGCGTGGCTAATAGTTTGCCCCCAATGTGACCGGTGGAGATGGGAAAAACACTGGATCCCACCGAATATATTTAAGTCATGGTAGAGGGGGGGGGAGAAACCTTCCAAAATGTCTCAGCATCTTTGCCTAATTAGGAGATTCACTGTTCACGATTGCAAGTGATAGTGCATCAGCTTAGATTAAACTAAAGATCCTCATGGGGAGCATCAAACATAATGCATGTGATCCCTACTGTATTATGCCCAAAAATACATGTAGGAGAGTAAAGCAAAATGGGTGGAAAAAAGCATAGTCGATGAGCAGTGTGAGAAATAATACAAAGAACAGGACAAGGTGGTGTTTCCTCTGGATAATACGTACCCATTCATTCTTACACATCAAAGTCTGTTTACAGTTCTCAGGGAGAACTAGTGCACATGTGAAAAAAGTTGTATAAAGCCTCTCGATGCTCCAGAGGGGGCTGCGTGACATCAGCATCGGTTGAGGTCTGAAAAGCTGGAGGCCTGGAGTTAGAAAGGAGTGAGGTTACCAGACCTCTGTAGCCTGCTCCCCATCTCCGCTTCAGGCTAGAGGCTCAAAGCTACATTAGCAGTCACCTGCTCTCGCATAGAGTAGTAGATCTCCACACTTTGGAGAATGGTCTGGCTCAGCCTATTATCATTCTGGGATAGGGGGAAAAAAAACATTTGTTTGTATTTCTTTATTTCTTTAAGCCAATCACAATCGTCTCGGGCGGTGCAAAGCCCAGGATGCAGCGACGGGGCGGTAAAACGCAGATAGTGGAAGGGGAGGAGAATTCCGACTCAGACTCGTCCCAACAGCCTTCATCCTGTTAGCCAGACGAGCAGTCATCGAACAGCCCAGACGCTGAGGCTGTCTAACACACCTGCGCTGGCTGGGACAGTTTAGCTGTCCAGTTTAGTTCAAAACACTGTGGTTTTAGAAAGCCCTAATGATTATAAATTAACTAGATTCGTTATGTATCACAAACTATGAGTGAATTGAATGAACATACGATGCACATACTTAAATAATGGAGGAAAAACAAATGCTGCCCAATATTACATGCAATCCAATGCGCATTGGTCTGGGAAAAACAATATAGTCAAATGCCGTGACACATAAAACCTATCAAATCTAGGAATCTGTGCCGCTGCATATTCCTGTGTCAAATCAGTCTACACATGGTGGTGGTGATGATGATGATGATGATTATGATGATGAAGGTCGGCTGGTGGACCGGGATGATCTCGGGGCCTGCCTGATCTCATGGTCATTTTATTCAAGGGGGGAATAAACGCAGCTTCTGGGTCCGCCGGGTTGGAGTGCAGTTCTGAAATATCGAGCGTCGGCGGTTTGATGATCTCTGCAGATGAAACGAGCACAAACAATCAAAGATCATCATCAATATACAGAGAACGTATGCTTTGACTGACGGGTAATCTCTGGCTGTTTAGCGCAGAAGATTATAATGAATCCGATAATCCATCTCTGTTTGAGGACGGGGGGCGCACATATTGTACACGCACAGGTAAATGGGATATGAGGGCGGCGTCGATGTCGGAGCTTTCAGGGAAAGCTGAACAATCTGGAAAATGTCTTTCTTCTCAGTATGGGCAATTACTGGCGAATAGAGAAGACATTGTACTCAGGTTTCAGCATTCTCATTCCCGTATACTGTCTTTAAAATTGCAGCTATTACCAAAGCTGCTGTCTGGTTCCTTTAATCTCGGCCTATTATCAGCACTATCTCCCCAGTGTTCAATTGATTTGTTTTGTGGATATGTTTGTGTGAACCTCTCAATCATTTGGGCCGCAGAACAGAACACCTTGTGAAGGCAGCTTATGTTGCTTATGTGTTTTTAATCAAATTAGATTGAATAACGTCCAGGAAACACGTGAGCCTGACGTACTGGCGGTCTTCTCAGAGGCGAAATCACCGCCGATTTATGTGTTACGTGTCCACTCGTGGATGTTACTTGTATTTTTACATATATCCAATAATGATAACAGTACCACATCAGAAAGGGAGCAGTCATGACCATAGCCAAGGCCGATGACCACGAAACATCTGGCTTCCCAGCATGACGCAGTTTATAACCAGTATCCTCGGACTAGGAGTCAGTCAGTTTTATTTCCCTGATCTTAATCAAGCCTCGACTCCACTGGAGTCACCATGTGCAGATTTTGTTGGAGTCACCACTTGTAAAACGTTAAAAATAATACGTTTAAAAACCTTGTCATTGAACGCGGGTTTGCAGTAACATTTAAAAAACACTGGCACGCTCAGACTAATCATGTCAGCGTATTTCTGCCATGTTGTTGGTTGTTGAAACCAAAAGTCTGCGCCATGCTTTCACCAAGCTTTATGGTTTGACAAGATTTGTCTAGATCTGGTACATCGTTCGGTCACTGACTCGTGTTAGCATTCTCTGCCCTCAAAACACAACGCCCTTATCTCACTGTCTTTGGCTGACATTGAGGTTCTTTGAAGGTAAACATCGATCTTTTATAAGTCTTGGCTCAATTGCATACACATTGCAGTGGCTATATTTAGCTCCTCCACTTCCACCCCACCACGTAGAAAATGTAGTTGTCATGTTGGTCACAGCACCGGTGATTTCACCAAACACTTGATGAGGGATTGACCATCTCGTAGGCCAAGAACTGTGACATGGCATCAAATATTTTATCTAACGAAATGCTAATGTGTCTTTTCATTCAGCACAGGCTACAAAATCCCACCCTCCTAATCCAAAATAGGGTTCTGAGGGTCGTGACGAGCCTGTCTCAGTGAAAACATGTATTACATGTTGATAGTTTTAACCCTCCCATCGCAAAGAATAATGTCTGCAGGAAGTGTCGGCACCCAATAACTCCATGACTGCTGCTATTTGTTCAACTAATCACCCGAGGCCGTAGATTATCCCTAAATTCAGACCGTGCAGAATAAAAGAAAGCAGAACATTTGTAGGCAGCAAATTTCTGCCAGTAACCGCCTGTCTTTTTTTCCTCCCCCCCCACCTCCTTGTTTCCTTTCCTCTGTTCTCCGTGGTCAAACCGCAGGAGACGAGCTAAGGTTGAGAAAATTCTGGTTAAGGGTTTGTGCTGGCAGAGTTTCCCGCCCCTCTCTCTCTGTCCCTCTCCTCAGTAGTCCTGCAGAGGAAGGAGTCAGCTCGGACTAATTGGATTTTGGGAGAAAGCGTAGAGAGAGGCTCACGGAGGGGTGAAGGAGAGGGAGATGGATGGATAATGGAGGGATGACACATGAGTCCTTTGTTTTTCCTTCCTCAGCCAGGAAGCCTAAGTTCTCTCTTCTCTCTTTGTCTTTCTTTCTTGTCTTTCTCCTCCTCATCAGCCAACATTCAGGGATTGCCACTATCATTTCCCCTATCCCCTTTTGACTTCCAAGTGAAAAGCCTTCCAGCTAGGGAGACCGCTCGGTGGGCCGCTCGGTGAGCCGCTGTGACCTGCAAGGCAAGTGTCACCGTTGAAGCCAGCCAAAGCCATCAGTGGGCTGGTTTTGATGAGCCACTAGCTTGAAATGTTGAATTCTGGCTGGAAAAAGACAATGAAGAGGAAACAGCTCAATGCTTTTGTAGTTGAAAGGCGCAACCCTTATAAAGTATTAATTCCTACTGAAATATATCCACTGTAATATAACAAAAATCATCATCATCATTCATCATCAAACCCAAAGTCAATGTGGGCGATGTATACAAGAACAATGCCTACACAACATAGGCATCCAAAACTATTTTGGTCACACCACATGGTCTTCATCAGCACCGTTGGAATGACTGCGAGAGGACAGTCAATATCCACATAACCCGATGAGATCAGGTTTTAAAACAGGTATTTTAAAGTTGTAATCCTTATAAACCCTACTGTTGATACGATGTATGGTCAGGATTTTGTTCATGATAGCCAATCAGTGTATTTACATTCAGTAAGTATCTCTCTATATAGGAGTTTTTATTGTAGTGGCGGAGTCCGCCATTTCCGCACGGATTCAGATTCACAGGAAAGCTAAGCATAAATATATTCCAGTGTAATCTCCTCTTATTGATAACGGCTTCAATGTTTAGCGTTCACACCGCCACTGCTAATGTGAACAGAACATCCTGCTGCTGCTGCTGCTGCTGCTGCTTAAAATCAAAAGAATAATGGGGTCACTTCTTATTGCGAAGTAGCCACAGGAAAGGCAATGTGTTTGCCACTGTGGTGAGAGCTGACCGTGATCGTTAATTAAAAATGCATCTACAAATCAAGATTTTAACATTTCTTGCCAGTGGAACCTTTTTTGATTTTAGCGAGGGAGTAATGGAACAAGAGGGAGGTGATCGATGGAAAAAGCTGCAGGCGACGGGCTGCACACCTCCAGCTCCTCAGCAAGGTAATCAACGTCACTGTTCTCTGCTGTTGAGTGGGAAGCTGCTCACGTCGTGTGCAGCACGGAATCGGAGCGCGGTTGTCGTTTTCTTGACTTGACTTCTTTATGAGCAGCGCCAGTTTGCCTGGTTGCACTGCAAACAGATACACAAGTTTCGCTCCTGTTGTGTTTTTGGCAAAGTAGCCGCTCAGCTTGCTGTTACCACGGTAACCATGGGTGCTTTGCCGAATCAACCAGGACTGAAATCTTTAAAGATTACAACTTCAAGCATCTGAACAAACAACCAACCCTGTTGTTCCTGCTTGATTCCCGTCCTAATCTGCATTTTTTTTTTCCTAATGCTGTTTCCATGTGTGCCATGGACATCTGGTCACAAAATAGCCGCCAAAGTGCACCGCCGTTCCCTCTGTGCACGTTGCACTCGACAGCACTTTGTACCCTACGCCTTGGCCCATTAAATCAGAGCTCTTTGTTCCATGAAGGTGCAGGTATTGCAGTAAGAGCGAGCGGGCATCATCTGGTCACTGGCATTCTTTGAATGTGGACAGGCGTTGGCAAATTATCGAGTGGTCGCAACTGATTCCACTGTGTTCTGTGTCCTCCTCACAGCAAATGTCACAGATGTATTTAGATACTGATTTGGCAGAGGAAAATGAATGGGAAGCGCCAAGACCACTTTAAGAAGTTCCTCCAAAGCTGCCGTCTCTCAGTAACTTTAATTAGAGCTGCAACTAATGTGCATTCTGTGGGTGTCTGCGTGTCTGCGTGTGTCTACAGAGCTTATTATAATTGGACATTAAATTAAAAAAAAATAAAAGAGCAGCGACGCAGATGTTTCCCACAGTATAATGACCCCCCTGCTACCCATTTACAACAATCACAGGAGGATTAATGCACACACACACACACACACACACGCTCACAGTCCCATCATTTTGTAAATTAAATGTCCCATTATGTGTCTCCTTGTGTTTAATTCTGTCTGATTGCAGCATGTCAAACACAAGCATACCAAGACGCATCCGTATGCCCACAGAAATGGATGCTCAGACACTCGCAGACATTAAGTCCACACACACTTTTACACAATTCACACAACTCAGACAGCGTCTGCTTGAGTGCTTGGTGTAATGAACTCATTGCATAAAGTGCTTGATGATGTTAAGGAAATCAGCTGAGACTGTCCCTGTTGTGCAACTGAGAGATGGCGGCGAATACGATTGGTCACACGCAGCTGTTGTTATGCGCATCTGTTAGTTTTGCGCGTGTCCTCGCAGGCTTTGAGCACAGCTTCAAGACCGACGCAGCACTTTTTCTTCAGCTCTCTCTCTCTTTCTTTGCATTTCATTTATTGGTTTCGGTTTGGCGTCCAAGGGCCAAGCCGGACTGCGAGCAGCGCGGCTCACTCCAATTATTTCCATATCGTGTTATTACACACCCACGCAGTTTCAGACAGACAAATGGCGTATTTTACTGCTCATGAAGTTGCGTCTTCTCGGCCGTCGTTGCTGCTTATCTGGCAGACACCAATTAGAAGGCATTAAGTGAAAAATAAACAGAAAGAGAAAGAGATGCCAAAGCTTGTTCCTGAAGCACAATGAATTTGTTTGTGTTTTTTTTTTTGCACCTCGCAGCACAATAAATGAAACAAGGGAGCTCAGAAAATCTGCTGTTCATTGCCAGCGGAGACAAGTTTGTTGACTAAACTAAACATTTGCAAGGTTTCATCATCTTTACTCCGCTCATGGCGGTTAAGAATGCCAGATCCGAGCCCGGATAAATGAAGCCACGGCCAGTTTACACTTCTGCCTACCAGTAGTTTACTTGGCGTGTGCTTTTCACACTTCACACTTGGCACTTTTAAAGAAATCCATAAATGATTTCAGCATTACCTGCCTCAGTGATTACAAGGTAGCGCTTGTGGAAAGGTGAGGTGAATGTTTTCATGAGTGCCATTTGCGCCCACGTTCATTCAGCTCGAATGGATCTGGTTCTGCTCAGGCTGTTTTTGCTCGGTAGAGCAAGGAGGCGGCTCAGTGCTCATCTCTCCCTTGGACTGAAAATTATATTCATGCAGAATTTTAGCCAGGAAAGATTTGGCTTCATGTCAGTGTGACGCTGTGTAAAGACAGCTGCGGTCACCCACCTCTGCAGGAGATGAAAGGATTTGCTGCTCACAGTTTGAACACACTGTTATTGGGCTTTTCAGGGAGATTTTTTTTTTGGGGGGGGGGGGTAGTTATTCAAGTAAAAAAACGATATAATCACTGAATATAAACTGAGATGAAAATGCTCCCAAATAACAGTTGCTTGGTACATAGAGAAAATTGCACCAGGTATATCTCTGTATAACTTTTATTCCAGCACATGCAGCTCAGTGTCGATATTCTTGTTTCACGAATGACATTGTTTCATAGCGTATTTCGAAGAAGCAAAACTTAATATCACGCTTTCCTACATTTGGATAAACATTAAAGGCCAGGTTTGGCAAGGTCTCAGTCTTGGAAAAACAGAAATCATAGTTCGAGTCTCCGTCCATCCCAGTGGCATTTGTACGTTTTAGTCACTGGGCTGCTTTCATGCACTCATATTTTTTTTTTTTTTGCTAATGCTGTACAATTTCTGATTCTTAAAATGTATCTTTCCTACCTTCCAGGAAGCCATTTGCTGCCATTCATTGCATTATGGTAAGAAGAAAATCAATTAGCATTCTCATGAAAACTTGGCTTATGATTAATCACAGTAAACTTCAAGACTTTGTCAAGGTTACATTATCTTTGTTTAGCGTTGCAGTTACAGTGCAGGTTGATTTGCATGTGTGCACCGTGTTGCCTTAAAATGAGATGCGTCCTTTAGTTTGGTTATTATCTCCATTATTATCTTACCTCTGACAAACACTCTCCTTTTTGCCTCGCTCCACTTGTTTTCTCGCTTGTTTCTGTCGTTCTCTCCACCTTTCCCTAGATTTCCTCTGCTGTAACCTTTGCCAATCCTTTATAATGAGGATGTAGTTTCCATGGCAACCAGTGGCCCCGGGTACGATTGATCGTCGAGGGTCTGCAGACACTATAGATTTGCACAGTCCGTCTTTCAAGGCAAGGCAAGTGTATTTATAGAGTGCCTTCAACAAACAGGTGTGCCACAATCTGCTCACCAGACAACAAAAGTCATGCAGAAAATTAAAGGGAGGATAGGTAATAAAAGATATAAAGCAGATCCTGCCTGTTGAGGTGTCCTTGAGCAAAACACTGAATCCCTGAATACCAGTCCACATTTCTGCAGCTGACCTCTGGCCCCCTCTGTAAACCAACGCTTCTGAGAGAGATCAGTGGAGAATTGTAGCAAAAAGTAGAGAGGCATATGGGAAGAAAGACAGTCAGTGATGTGCTGAAACACAAAGTGGTCCTTTTATAGTTAGTTCACGAGTTTATGTAGAGCCCATGACAGGGGAATAGGGTGATGTTTTGTCTCAGTCATTGAAGAAAAAAGAACTTAAAAGGAGAGAAAATGCTCATTACCGCGGTCTGATCATGGTGGGATTTCTTTTCTCGACTGCTTTTAAGTTCACTTGCATTAACTTGAACTGATCCTGTGGTTCAGGGGGAATGACAGTGTGTTGGTCCAGTCCAGTTCTAATACGCCAATTTAAGGAAACTCTCTGCAGATACTCCAGAAAGGGGAGGTGATGTGACTCTTTACATGATGCATTTATTGTGGTTGAATCTATGCGTCACTCACACAAGAACCCGCCTGCCTGCCTGTACCTTTTACCTGCCCCCCTTCCTGTTAACCTGTGGATTCTTGGCGACTTCTGTTTGGACAGCTGCCTTTGTCAATGAACTGATGAAAAAAACGCGATACCTGCTGAACATCAGCATGTTGTCATCGTGAGCCCGTTAGCATGCTGAGGTTAGCATTTGGCTCAAAGCATGGCTGCAGCCTCTTGGAGCCTCTTGTTACTCTCTTACTCTTGTCTCTCACAAGAACCCTAACATCGTGGATGCACCCCTTTATTTTAGAATGAGAACTGACAGAACCTGTGGCTGACGGTGAGTTGTCGGTAAATTAGATCAAAGTCATTGACTTTTTGTGACTTTCTTTGATGGGGGCTGTAAGGCTGCTGCTGGGCAACCACTTCAAAAACTGTGTTGAACTTTTCTCACATATTTAAAGATCAAGTTTGAAAAGTGAGTCTGAATTAATGTGCAAAAGAATGAACGGCGAGGTGGAATAACGGCGCAACATGCCCCCCCTCGAACTGTTTGTACATGCTCACACATGCCCACAAAGTCCTTAGAAGAGTGAAAACATTTGTGTCGATGTACATTGGGTGTGTGTGTGGGGGGGCTTCAAGAGAGTATATTTGTAAATGTAAAGTGAATTTGGAGTGCTGTCCTCAATACATAAGTTATTTGAGGATTATTTCACTTTCCTCACAATGGAGTCTCAATCTCTCCAGGTATGACTCACCAGAAAAAAATGTCTGCCTTTATGTTATCTGTACACAGCCATGCCTGCAGCTTGTAGAGGTCTGGATGTTTTTCTTCTTCAGCAATCCGTTTCCCCTCATCCATTGTGACAGCTTAAAGCCCACAGAAGACGACTATGCTATCACTTGACAAGAGTAGGAGCACGGTACAGTAGCTGGGATGTGCCAATCCAGGGAACAACTCTGAAAAACTTTGCTTTCCTGGAGTGTTGACCGCCGTTAAAACGCCTCTCCACCTGTGTGTGTGTGTGTGTGTGTGTGTGTGTGTGTGTGTGTGTGTGTGTGTGTGTGGGTTTACATCGGAAATGATAGGAGCAGCTGTTTTGAGGCGCATCAAATGACACACTCTGTGTCATAGTCAAAGTATGTTTTGGTGAGCTTCACCAAAGAATGAATCTTAGTTTTGTTTACTGGAAACAAGTTTGAGAACTAGATTTGTTTTTTTTTCTTCCCCCTCCGAGTTGCCAAATGAAACTCCAGCAGATCTGGCTGCAGACTAAATTTGTTTCTCAGTGATGAAAACTGTCCTCCCTGGCTGGTTGATGGACTTGTAGCTCTGTTACACACCATCTGTGCTCCAATTATCAAATGGCTTGCTTAAAGCATCCATGTGGAGTCTCAGTACCCTGGAGCCAGGTTTTCTGTGCCTTTTGCTTGACTAATTGATATGTCAGTTGGTTTGGTTTGGCTCCTTCACTGAGGTGGTCATTGATTTTTCTTTTCTTTTTTTCCAGCCAAGTCAAAGCACTTCCACCACACTGTATGAAAGGAACAATTATTTTTGTTTTTGCAGGGCTAGAGTGAGGGGTAGAATCTAAAAGGAGTGACGGTGAAGGTCCTGTTAGTTTAGTGTTTAGGGTAACTGGTTAGGTTAAGGAAGATCTCTCTTTTTTTTTTTAAGACATAATGTTTCTTAAAAAACAAAATGGAGAAAACGTATTGCATGTCAGGTATTCATAACAGTGCGTGGCTGTAAACTGAATTAATCACCGACACTGAACATATCATTTTACCAAACAGCTTGAGAGTTGTCCCAACATCTTCCTAATATTTTCTCAAAACATCTATTTAATCTTCCCTTCTCTCTGCCTTGTTCTCGCCCTCTGCGCTCGAAAATGTTTTCAGCGAGGAGAAATAAAAGCGAGTATGATTACCGATTTTCTGCTTGGTGGGATCTTATTGGAAACCAAGCAGTTATTATTCGGATGCGGATAATGGCCTCAAATGTTAATCCCAAGCAATATCTCTCTCTCTCTCTCTCTCTCTCTCTCTCTCTCTCTCTCTCTCTCTCTCTCTCTCTCTCTCTCTCACATGCACACACAATCACATCCAGGGAAGAAAAACAATGGCTTGTGGTGCAGTTAAGGCAGAAAATATTTAAATGTATGTTTCATTATTAACGGTGATGAGCAGTTCTTGTGCAGTATTGTCTACTACTTTTTTTTTTTAAGTTAAAAAACAAAATGGATTCTTTGAACCCGCATTAACTGATATTTCCGCTACTTCTGGGCAGTGCAACAAGCTGTAAACACAACGCTGACAGACTGTATTATCACCTCGTGCAGTTGAAAGCAAAAGAAAAACCAGGACAGCACTCAGATTTGACTTTTTACTGTTGCCACACAAACGCTTCGGGCAAGACGCCCTTCTTCAGCGTGTTTTCTGGCAATTTCACAAACAATATACGCGGGTGGGGGTTAATTATAGGTGACCGCAACCAGCACAGCAAGTACATCCCAATAGGGGGAGCCATAACCTTTCCAGACCCAGAGCATCATGATGTAAGATACTAAAACGTGAAAAAACACAACCCAAATTATATTCACGTCATAAAAGCAAGCAAAATACAGGTATCCAATACGCCTCCCTTTGGAGAAGGAGTCAGTCCCTATTACCACCTCTAGGTGGCATCTTCACTGTCTCAATGCCCATGTAATGTAGCTCACTCAGGCCGTGGTTATGACTGTTCAAGTGCCTAGCCACCGTTGGCGTGTCGTAAAACAAATGACATTGTAACAGGTACACCACATATTTGGTGTAACATGTGATTCTGCCCCTCACCTTAATGTCCAATCCAGACTTGGGACGGGTAAATTGATTACCCTTAAACATAGAATAGCAGTCTAGACAGTTAGGAACATGTTAGCAAATGAATATCTCTTTACTCATACAGCATTAGCATACACTGTATTTGGAGTCGTGTTTGTGTCCACCTGATGAGAGGAAGTCCAATATTCACTCTCCTTTCAGCTCTGTTTTTGGGCTCCACCAGCTCCACTGTGTTCGCCAGCTACCCGCTAACTTTGTTGGTCTGTCGTTTGGTTGCTGGGCCGGTCGCGTACAGTGGGTTTATCAGATTGATGAGAGTGAATCGAAACAGTAATGTAGCGGGTTCATTAAACCAAAACAGTGAGCTGAAAGATGCTAAAACGCGAGTTTTTCTTTTCCATTGTTAATGAAAATATTGATCAGTGCAGCTTTAAAATAGATTCATGAGTTTTTAGTGGGTTCCTCATTTCCTAGAAACGTATTTATAAGATTTAATATGAAATTGAATAGCAAAACTATATCCTTCTCAGGTACCCCCCCCCCCCCCATAATTCCTCCTGTGGGCACCCATAAGTGAAGGCTTGTGTATAAACAGATAGTGAATGATGATGTGGTGAAACAGTTGTAATAATATATAATGTCTTCATATGAGAAGTTGTGGTTAACGCATTAAAATGTCCTTATATCTGCTTATGAGTGTGGTTATATAATGCTTATAAATGCTAAATAGGTGGGGGGGGGGGGGGGGTAAAAGTAAAGCATTTCCTCTTGTCAGTTTGATGTCTTGTTATACAGTGATTACTGTATACATTTCCATATGGAGCTCTGAGACGGCGCACCTGTCATCCTTCACACTTTCAGGCAAAGTAAATATGAACATCTTCTCCTCTTTAACTCCTGGCTGACAGAGTTTTTGATGGATTTGTTTTTTGTCCATTACTGAGACGTTGTAACTGCATTAAATGTGTTGCGGGGGGGGGGGGCATACGAACAATCTGCCATTTCATGCTCATAAAAAAAAAGTTTTATAAGTGGGTTTTGTAAGTGAATTGTGTAAAATAGGACACTGTCTTCAGCGCCGGCTTAAGAAGAAACACATTTTTTCCCGTGTAATGTGAATGTGAGAGCAATCTCCGTTTGCCATTTGTGTCCACTCTCTCCTGAGACGTTTCCTGCTGGGGGAAAGAATGAATCGACCGGTAATACATCCGTATCCCCCTGGTGAGAATTGCCTTTGGTACTCTAAAGTCCTCCACAAAGATCTGTGGAGAGTCTATTAAACAGATTTGTCTTCAATTGCTGCCTCTGGCCGTGACATCGGAGAAGAATTTGAGGGAGCTGTGCGCCCGTCCACTCCAGCTGGTTGTAGTAAAATGGGATTTGGGCACCACTGCACTCGCACAATCCAACCTTTTACTCCTGTGAACAACAATGCTCCTTTCAGGTCCAGGATGATTCGGCTGGATGCAGCCAAACACTCCGGGCAGTGAGGAGACATTGCACGGTCAGTGCCCGGTGTGTGTGTGTGTGTGTGTGTGTGTTGGCATGCTCTACAGAACAAACAGCATCCACAGCAGTTTGTTTGTGTGCCATAGGGACAAACCAAATCACAAACAGCGGGTCACTCCCTGGTGTAGTGATGGTGTTTTCACAAGTTTATGTGTCCGCGGGCGGAGACCACCACTGGCCTCACAGGCTGCCTCTACTGTATGTGAAGGGTAAAAGCATCCGCAGCCTCGTTCAGCCGTGTGAGGAATGAAAGAAGTGAGTGCAACCGTGCAATGTCATGCCCAGTCATCATTTTATCATTTTACTGTGTCCAGGGTCGTGCTCCCTGCTGGGACAAAGAAAGTGTCTTACTTTGCTGTGACACTGGTGAGACCAGTCATGGGTTGGTCACACACTGACCCTCTACACCAGGGGTGTCAAACATACGGCCCGCGGGCCGGAACCGGCCCGCAAGGAGGTTCTATCAGGCCCGCAGGATGAATTTGAAAGTGAAAAAATCCATAAAAGACTTGGATTTGATTTTTTAAATTAAATGCTTTTCAAGAATTATCCGCTAGGGGCGCAACTCTATAAATTTTCAGCATGCATTGTGTGTGTATGTATGTTTTATGTATGAAGTTTACACAAGTTGAAGTTTACAGGACAGGTAAATACTTTCTTCCTTACACATTTAATAGCACTCTCTTTAGTTTGTAAGGTGTAGGCAGGGATTCAATTTAGATTTTATATGCACATGTGTAAATGGTTTAAAAAGTCCTTTCTTTATAAGTCTCATTTAATCTTAAAGTGCATTACTATATTTTTCAATACCAATTGCTTGTTAAAGTTTTGTGCCTTTGTACAATCAATGGGATCAGTTGCAATGCATACATGTGAATGATAAAAGTAAACTGCACGTTTCTCTAAAGAAATCTGAGGTGTTTCATGAAATGTTTTGTAAAAGAATAGTTCATTAAATATCAAGTTTTTCCTAATGTTCTTGCACTTCTTTACACTAAAACAAAGGAAAGACATGACATTTTTGTTGTTTATAGCTGAGTATGCTACAATTTTAATGGTCCGGCCCACTTGACATCTTCCTCGGCCGTATGCGGCCCGCGATGTGAAATGAGTTTGACACCCCTGCGTCTACACTGTTAGCATTAGCCCATGCTGTCATGCTTGCGTAAGCCCAGCGTCCCTTGGAATTACTTTCATATATTCTGCGCGCGCAATTAACTCCTAAGGGCCAGTGCAGGAAACAGTGTGCCCTTAAGTTCCACAAAGCTGGGAAACTGAGACACATTTTAAAAGAGAACGGTCAAAATTGAAGGAGCAGAGGCTGTGACATCCCGACTTTTAATCCCTCATATGGATCAAATTCCAAAAATGCTTCCCATCCCAGGTTGTGAGGCAGGCTTTCTGTCATAAACGTGTACATATGAATGTGATGACGTCATCAGGGTTATTTTCTGAGACATGGTACAAATGAAGCTCACAACCTTCACAACCCTCTCTCTCTTCCTGTTTTTCCTGATCAGCTGATCATGGGTGTTTACTCTCTAACAATCCAACCAGATTTTGCCACGATCTCCATCAGCCAATCATATTGCTGCTGCCAAAACTTAAATCTGTTCTCCTCTCGCTTCCTGTCATTCTTCAGTCATCCTTTCACCACCACCACCACCACCAGCCAGAGTCTGGGACTTTGCAAATTCGTCCATTATCAAAGTTCAGTCTGGTGATGGGGGTTGCTTGTATATTGTTGTCAGGTCCATGGTGTGGCGGCGTGTCCCTCATGTCACATTGCACCAGGCAGTGGCGACCTCAAATGAAAGGCCAAGACCTGTATGAAACGGAGCGTCCGAACGATAAATTGTCAGTTAGAAAATGTAGCTCTCCGCTCTCAGTTCCCTCCCTGCCCAAATCTTAAGGCCAAACAGCCCAGCGGTGCTTCGCTGCCTGCTGAGAGGCAGCCTTTGTTGCACCACATTACAGTAATGAGAAAGAGCTTATTACATTCACAGGATTTAGCATTCACCTTAATGCGGAGTGTGTTAGGAACAGGATTATTGCACTGTTACTGCAGAACAACTCTCTCTCTCTCCTCATCCCGCCTGCTGAAGCTGCAAAGATTGAATTTACAAAAGAGCACACACACACACACACACACACACACACACACACACACACACACACACACACACACACACACACACAAACAAACACGTGGGATATGCTAAATAATGAATGGGGTTTGATATTGTAGCAGAGGTACAAAGGACATTTCCTCTGACCTGAGTTTCTGCTGTGTCAGCACTGTTCTTGTGTGTGTGTGTGTGTGTGTGTGTGTGTGTGTGTGTGTGTGTGTGTGTGTGTGTGTGGTAACTGACTTTAAAATAAGGCCTTAGCAGAGAGGTATTCCACCACATACTGACTAGGAGAAACGCTCACTCTTAGAAACAAGGGTTTCACAAGGGTTCTTCCTGAAGGTCTGAGGTTCCACCCAGAACCATTTGCTTGTGAAGAAAGGGCAAAGTGGCAAAGTATACCGAGCAAATGCATAATGTACATCATGTGATCTATGGGAGGAAGATCGTGTTTGAACCCTTGTTTTGACCATTGTAACTCCATCCTCTGGAGAGAGGAGCTCATGGGCCAAGAAAATGCAATACATATACATGTATACATATACATTGCTATTGTATATATTTTTTTAGAGTGGGCAGTTGACCCTCCTTATCTATTTTTCCTTTTTTCCTTTAATATGGATGGTGGGAGGGCTGTTAACACATTGGGGGGGGGGGGATCACCTGTCTATCTTCTGTCTATTTTGTTGCAGAAATGAACTTTACAGCCTGGACAAACGACGAGGAGTGCTCTGAAAACACACCTTGAACCTGGAAGCACAAGCCCCAAGTTCAGAGAAACATTGAGGAGCCCCAAACAGAGACAGCTCCCTCCTTTTTTTAGAGAAACTAGCAGAGGTGAAAACAAATATTAAAAGAGATCATGCCCTTTTTTTTTTTTTTTTTTTTTTTCAAGCTTTAGGAAGGTCACATATTACCTCAAACAAGTCAATCAGTCAGGAGGAAGAATAGAACAAAACCTCACTGTCCTTTTGCAGGACAACATATTTGTCGTACCAGTCCTGCGTCAGTGAATTTGGCCTCATAGAGCCAACAGAGTATCTGCTTGGCCATGGTTCACGTAGCAAGAAGGAATCCTTCCAATATATTCAAACTGACTGGTCAAATTCCTGCTGCTGCCCAGTACCGTGTTTTGCTAAATATTGATTGCAAGTGATTCTTTATTCAATACATATTTTTGATCCTTCACATGTTTGCGTTGGCATACAGACTTTCCTGGTTTTTCCATTATTAAAGTTACAGTGTGCAACCTTTTTTTTTTTGTCACAAAACATTTGTTTTTACTGAAAAGTATTTCGACATTATTTAAATAAGTGAATGTGTGCCAGTGGGGGGTGCTACGTGTGGACGTTGGAGGACAGGCTTACTCAGTCTTCTCCACTGTCACCATTGTTATGTGCCCGCACTCCTACGGCTCCCATTGGACCCTGCGTCACTCTGTTGTTTGTGGATGATGCTGATGATTCATCTGGTGTAGTAAGTGGACCATGGCATGATGCTACAAGCTGTCTTTTTTTTCCCCCTCTTCCCTCTCTGCTGTGTCGCCGTTGCTGGAGATAACATGAATTCAGGACAGCCTGGTGTGCCTGGCTTGTGTCCTATCCGCCATGTTGCTGATTGCTCTGGTCCTATGCTCACCTTTGACCTGTTCCCCCGGGACCTGCACAGCCTCTCCTGTTCCGTTGGCTCATCCCCAGAGAGTCTCCCCCTCCTAATCCATCGTTGCTCCAAGAGTTTGAAATCAATATTTTGCTCATTAAAAATTGTTTGAATGTTTTCTCAATTTAAACATTGGTAACTGTAACATAGATTGTTAAAGTGATGGATGAGCACAATATGCAATATTTGGGTTAAAGCCCCCAGGGTGGGTTCTAGATGAAACCCTTGGAATATAAAAGGGTTCCGGGTAGAACGTCCCTGTAAAATGTCTCACTCACTGACTGTCACCTGTGTGTATGGGGGAGGGGAGGTGCGGAAGGAACAGGGTTGTGGCTGGATCCCGACAACAGGACAAACCATCATGTTTAAATAACATCGACTTTGACATGCATTTACACGCTGGAACTATGTCATCCTGGGCACAGTGACTTCCCCATATCAGAAGTACAGCACATAATTCCCCATAAAACCACAACTTGCCATTTTTACATTTCTGTTTGCGTACAGATTAAACAAATGAGGTAATGTGTTCATTACTGCCGGCTGCTGTCAATCGAACGCAGAAACTGGCATGCGCCTCCTGCTGGGTCCTATCCATATTTCCCCAAAGACCTTTTTTTCTTCCATTTAATAGTCTAAAACTATAAATAATACATTAAAAAAAAAACACACTGACAACGTTGACTGCAAACACGGATGACTACATTTAATTAATTTCAGTTGAAATTGAAGGCACAAACATGAGGGTGGTGTCAGTCTGCTCTTCTGACTCTTGTCAAAAAAGGGAACAAGTGTATTTCCCATCACCAGACTGTTTCTTTTACAAAGAGAGGATTTATTAATTGGTGTCAAAATTCCCAGTTAATGGAAATGGAAAGTATTGGCCTTCTACTTCCAGAAGAACATGTTTGCAGCCTTTCACTCTTACAGAATGAGAAATTAGAGGCAGATTAAAAAATGGCCCTGGCTCGGTGATCCGTCACAGTGAGCATCCATTCGGTTTTATCAGCGCTCCTGTGTTGTCATTATCTGACTCTGTCAGAGTTGAGCGTTTTCATATCGCTGCTGCATTACATTACGCTCTGCTAAACTGTCAATCACCTGACACCCGTGGGATTAAAGGTGCTTTATTGTGTATGTCATGGAACAAAGTTTACAGATAAAACCACAGGATTCATTTAGATTTACATTGTCTTGTTATTATTAAAAATTGCTGCTAACATTTTTCTTTTTCATATATCGTACTGCACCATGCCTATAGTAACTTACTGCAGCTCTCAGTGAGATTATGGTATTACTGGTACTTTCTTGCCCTCAAACTGGAGGCCAGATGGGAAAGGACTAGAAACGCCACGATTGGCGCCGGTCAAGACATTGTTAAAGAGTGAAGAGAAGGAAGCTATCAAAAAGGAACAATCACCGAGGAGCAGAGAGGAAGAAAGGATGAGCCATGTTCAAGGGTTCAGGTGTCCGCAAATCTGTCCTATCCGAACAAGAGGGTGAGAATCGGATGAGACAGATTAAAAAGAATGAGAGAGGAGCTCACACCTTTCCTGCTGAGTTTCGAGGGAGAAAAGGGAAAACGTAGACACTAGGACATCATCCTTTCACAGAGGCGAGGGTGACGGATATAGAAAAAGAGATGTTGAGGATTTGTGTCGTGTTTTTTTTTTTGGGGGGGGGGTTTGAGAACGAAATAGAGGAAGGTAAAAAGCCACTCACAGCTTCATCTGAGCTGAGAGAAAGAGTTAGTGTTGGATTTTCTTTCTGAGCTTTGGAGAGTGAAAAGGAGGATCCAATCTGTACAAGCTACTCAGTGCCCCCCCCCCACACACACACACCCCCTTTACAGATGCTATGCCTGTCAAGCTCTCCGTTCTCACCCAGTTTACAATGATAGTGAAATGTTTTGGTCGTTTTTTGAACCAACAGGTCCGTGATTTCACAGATCTCGCTCTTATTACAGCCCCATGCATATGTGGAGAAATCCACAGGCTTGACAGGCCTGCCCATGCCTCGTTCTTATTCCTAAACTATGATTGGACAACGGAGGGGTGTAGCGGATGGTCAGTTCAGAAATAGTAGCAACAATCTGCTGTCTGAAAACTTTTGTTTTGAAAGGGTTGCTGGTTCAAAGGTTTTTAAAGGAAAAATGTTGCCGCTCTTATAACAGCATGTGGAAAAATGCAATGTACCAATCATGTTTTTAGTTTCATCTCCGAAAAGTATGATTACATAATCCACCGGCTGTTAGAACATTATATTTTGATACTACTTGGGTATTTTCTACTTTTGATAGTCACACCAGCAGGAAAAACAGTGAACAGAGAATGAAAGTACAGAGCTTGATGCTGCCCCTCAGAGTGATAAATTGGGTGCTGCGGTCTCCCAATGTTTTGATTTGTCTCCTACACATTGTTCAGTGGTTTCGCCTTGTCCTGTCTTGTAGTAGTGAGCCACAGTGGAAATGAGCCTCTGATTGTTCTGTGGTTTAAATCCCCCAAAGTTATGTAGCCTACCACAGTCCTGCGCCGTGCTTCAGTGCCTCCCCCACACATGGATGAACCGCTGATTGTACTTTAACTTTCAGATGGATCAAACCTAATCTAAGCGCAGAGGCGATGAAGGGGAAAGAGCAGCAGGGAAAGTTTTCACAGCGCTCCGGAAAGTTGAGATTCTACCGACAACTTGTCTGCTCTCATCACACAAGCTGCGGTTTCCTGAATGACTCCACTACTTACAGCTGGTGCTGTGGGTGCTGAGCATGTGGCCCGGTAAGCTTGTGCTATGAGGGAGGGAGCACCACATTTTCTTAATTACTGAACACTGTGCGTCAAAATATCACCGACGCCTCTAGTCCTACGTAGACACGCAAACATAGAGTGAATATGGGACCATTTCTTACCCATACATCTGGATCTTTCCATGGAGATTTAAAGTGGAAGTGGACTCTGAAAACTAAGAGCAACATTGGGACGGCTGAGTTGAATGTTTGCTGTGGGGTATGGCAGGGAGAAGGGAGGGGGGGCCCACTGGAATCCATCGTAAAGGCTGTGAATCCAGGTCGACCACAGCTGCTGTCCTCCACAAAGAGGCAAGGTACAAACTCTTCAGAGCCACGACTCTCGCCAACAGGTGGATTTGATACTCAAAAGGTAGATCTTCAGCAACGTATTTCTTTGCTTTTTTATTTTGTCTGTCAACTGCAATACTCCCTGTGAAAGAATTCCTATAAAGATAATGAACACAGCCTCGTCTTACGCACAGACATTTGCAGCTGAAGGACTTGTGAACCACAAGAGAGAGCATTAACACCACTAACCCTGACTTTGAAATGAACTTCAAGGATATCACGCAGAGCTTTTCTTCCGTGTGACACTGTGGCGATGCCGACCTGATGCAGAGGGGTGTGCTGTTTTAAAAAAAAAACGGAGCCTCAGTCAGTTGAACAGCTGCGGCGCCTCTAGCTGCAAATCTGACCAGCAAAGCTTTCGCTCTGCCTTATCAATGCTAAGTGCTACACCACACGCTAGGCCCTCCCTCAGCCTGAACTTTGGCTAGTGAGGAGACTACAGGTGTTTTTCCCCCAGACAGCCTTGTTCTCACACACACACACACACACACACACACACACACACACACACACAGTCAATGTCGGAGGCCCTGTTTCCAAGGAAGTGTGTTTCCTGTGGCGCGAGCAAAGGATGCAGTAATTACCTGAAGCTCTTCAAACGCTGCTGGTTGGAACACACACACACACACACACACACACACTTTACTCGTCTACTGGGTGCTTCATCTAATGAAAGACTGCAGGGGAGGGACAGTGTTCATCAAGCTGTAGAGTACTGTATGTTTATGTGTGGTACATGAAGGTAAAAATGCCTCCCGCTCATCAAGTTTGAAAAGAGTTGTTCTTTTAAAAAAAAAAAAAAAGTCCATTTTAATTCATATCTGGGTTTCAGCCATGAAGATGCATCAAAATAACAATAGTTTGCACGCATAAATTAGTCAGCCAAGCTCAGCACAGTACACAAATATTCATCGACTCATTTCAGTTGGCTGACTGCAATGAAGCAAAGCCTGCAAGCTGTGGGGGGGGGGGGGGGGGGGGTCTCTTTCTTTGACACTTGCATGTGTTCGTTTGTTTTCGTCTACATATCGCTTCCAACAGGAGTTTGAATCAACCAGTCAGTTTGCTGGACGCGTTGGTCCGCACAGTCCACAGTTGACATTTGGGAGGTGTGAGAACCAGCTTTCCTGTGACCCTTTGCAAACTGCAATTACCCATAACACCCTTCTCTGCGTAGGTCCATACAGATGTTTGCGCGCATCACAGGAGAAGCGTAATTCCAGCTAAGGCATAGTTGATATCATCCCTCCCCACCCCCTGCTGTGTTGAGCTTGGTGTTTCCTTGCCGGGAGTGACGAGGTCGGAGCCCACACACCAAATTACAACAGTGTACATGTTGTACGTTAGCACAAGAATCCATACTGACCTACAGCAGTGCCTGCTGGTGTTGATCCTCTGGAACTAAAGAGAAACACTATTGTCAGATCACTCAATCCTCGATGAAATGTCATTCAATGAAGAAATCACTTCGACTCACTTCTCATCCTCTTAAACCCTGCAACAACCTGGATCAGTCTGACCTTTGTGACCTCTGACCTCTGACCTTGTCTTACGAAACAACAAAGTACATATGCTGGAACCGTTCCTGGGCTCCATGCTGGATGTCCCCAGATTTGTCTTCCGAACACTGGAAGCAGCTCTGTGCTAAGAGGGGTCATTTTCTTTTAAGAGACATCCATTACTTTAATCCAGCGCAGCACCAGCTCTGCCAATACTTTTTAGTCATCATGTCACTTTGATGACTTGAATCTTAAATTGGTTTCTGTTGACAGTTTTCCCTCCTGTGTGTATTTGGAAGTGCATGTGTGCTTATTTATTTATTCATTTGTATGTGTTTCTATTTGACAATGGAATTAATCAAATTCCAGCCCAGCATCAAAGCAGCACAACCATTGGACTACAATTAATTGTGTGTGTGTGTGTGTGTGTGTGTGTGTGTGTGTGTGTGTGTGTGTGTGTGTGTGTGTGTGTGTGTGTGTGTGTGTGTGTGCATTACTAGTGTGAGTACTGTATGTGTGTCAGTGGCTTCTTCTTTCTAACTCTATAGCTCCCAGATGAAATTATAATTAGAATCAATGACTCGAGTCGAAAGTCTTCAATGACTCTGCTGGGACTGTGCTTTGGCCAGTTTGCATCCTCTTCTCCACACACACACACCAACACACACACACACACTTACTGTGCGCAAGCCAAGTGTGGCTCTGGGACAGAAGACTAAGGATTCATGATGCTCCTCACTCAGGGTGATTTGCAATAGCAATAGGAGCAGAGTGTTCCATCGCCAATAAATCAGCCCTTTAAATCTAATGTAGATATTATTGCTCCCAGCACAAACTGTATTTCCAATTTCACTTTGTTTTGCACTCAGCCAAACAGACCTTTAGCTTGCTTTATGATGGTGCTATATGGATGCCATTCATTTCCCTGTAGAGGAGTATCTAGTGAGTCATAACTCTACTGAAAATATATACTATGTTGCATTATAATGTCCATTTCCAGCGCATTCTAAGGCATAGAGACAATATCTTACCGCACTGCCATAGGATAAATCAGAGGAACAAGCCCTGTGTCTGGCTTTAAACAAGATGCGTTAAAGCTTGTGTCACTAATTATTTTTCCCCAGAACAACTGGGTGCAGTCAAAGTGTTTCCATCATCCCATTTGTTCACTGTGTGCCTAGGCCGGATCCTTGGGGGGGGGGGCTGTGCCAAAGTCAGAAGTTTTCAAATCCTACACATAGGAGCTTGAACGATGCTCCTATGAGGTGTAGGATTAAGTCTGGGAAACATCATCTGGGAGTCCATTTGACCTGCATTAATAGATTTTTTTTTTTTGCCACTCGGCGACAGTGAAATAACATTACACTGACAGGTGATCACCTTATAAAGCTGATATGGTGAACGTGTTTGCAAACGATTGCAGAGAGTGCTAAACAACTCGGCAGGTTCAGCTACGAACCATTACAGCTACTAATTATAAAGCGGTGTGCCTGCAATTATTCATCATCCTGTATGCTAAAGTCTCCTTGTAAAGAGGCATATCACAATCTAGATAAAGAGAAAGAAAGACTCGCATACACACACACACACACACACACACACACACACACACAGATGGCCTCTGTGTAATCCCGTGTGTCAGATGACTGATGCTCTCCTCCTCTTCTTTCTTTGTCAATATTTGACATGCTTGAAGTCCCTGTTTGGTGTTTCAACAAAAGAGTTTTTTTTTTCTGTCAGCAACGAAGAATCAGATGGTTTACAAATGCAGAGCCAAAATGCTTCTTTTTTTTTTTGGAGTGGCAGTGCCCTGTATCGCTGAGAAAGCAGCCGGTGGCACAGGAGTGTGCCAAGTGTCTGGCTGCCTGTGTGTGTGTGTGTGTGTGTGTGTGTGTGTGTGTGTGGCCTAAATAGTAGTCATATGGGATCTAGGGGGAAAAAAACAGAAAAACACACAGTATTGTCTTTACATTACATCCATTTAGGAGGCCCTTTTTTAGGTGTATCCAAACTCTGCAGGAACAAGAGCTAGATTTAGTCCAAAGGTATTCAGCTCTACAGGACAAATGGAATGAGACATCAGTCATAAGTAATGTTGGATGTGTTTTCAGCCTGTTGAGGAAGATGTGACTCTGCTGTCCTGTCTTTGATATGGCATCCACATGATTTGCGTACCTTGTTTGGCCCAGTGTGACCCGTAACACCAGCAAAAGTGGCATCCTGAAGCAAAGTTCGCCCCCCCTTCCCCCCCTCCCCCCATTAATTTCTCTATGGGACATGAGCGATTCACCTCTCAAGCCATTGTAGCTGACAGCGCATCAAAACACCTGCGCCAATTATTTTGTATTTGTAAAATCCCACACAGAGACGGTGTGTTGACGCACTCTCCACAAAAAAAGGGCACCATTTCCACCTTTGTGGTGCGTTTGAGCTGCGCTACGGAGGAAGAGGAAGTGGCAAGGAGGAGGCACATGCCAAAGTAGCAAGTAGTTAAAAGGCAAAAACAGACCAAAAGACAGTGGAATGGACTTACTTTTATACAGCATTTAAAAACGCTTAACAATTAGCCTCTCATTCACCCATACACACCGATGGCTACCATGCAAGTGGCTTGCCTAACGATCGGCAGCAATCTGGGGTTCTGCGTCTTGCTCAAAGACGCTTCGGCATGTGGACAGGAGGATTCCAACCGCCAACCGTCTGATTACAACCTGCTCCACACCCTGAACCGCCCAGTCCAGTGTTAGGACCCCCCGTAATTTCCCAGAGCCCAAGGTGACGTCTTCAAATTACTTGTTCCCTCAGTCAGTCCAAGACGTATTCACCACAGAATATGACACAACAGCAAATCCACCAAAAGAAGGCCATCCAACGAAACGTAAGATCAGAGAAGCGACCAAGAGGCTGCAGGTTCCAGCCAGAGCTACACTGGAATGGTTAATGTCTTACAATGGCCCAGTGAAACCATCACAGATGGTCTCCGTCCAATCTGACTGAGCTATTTTGCCAAGAAGAATGGGCGAAAATTGCAGTCTCTGGATGTGCAAAGCTGGCAGAGACATACCCCATAAGACCTCCGGCTGTAATTGCAGTGAAAGGTGGTTCTACCAAGTATTGACCAAACGGTAAAAACTGGGGGGGGGGTGATGCAAAACAGAGAAAAGCAGCAAACGGTCACGTTTGAGACGCTGGGATCAGAAGATGTTTGGCAAGTTTGCTGATTAAATGACTGAAAAGGACGAATTGAACCTTTCCTTTATTTTGGCCAGGTGCAGGACAATAGAAGGGATAGTAACACTGTTCTTTGTTGCAGCCCCATTTCATGAATCAGGTGAATGGAATATTTAAATGTGCAGGCATCATAATGTGATGGGCCAAGCCGGAGCAGAATCCTGGCTGAGACTGAAGAGGCAGATGAATTTTTCGCTCGCTGTGATAATCGCCTGAATGAGTTCTTTGAAGCAAATCTGCCAGGTATCTTGGCTAAGTAGCTCGCCCGTCAAATACGGCGTTATCCATATTAGTGATAAGAGCTTATTAGTGTAAGGACACACGGGGCAAAGCATGCTGGGAGAGGGGAGGACAGAAGCAAAGTAGAAAGAGTAAGGGAGATAAGCATCACTGAGGAGACGTTTTCTTTATGGTGTGATCGACATGTGTCTGAATGCTTGCGTGCGAGTGTGTGTGTGTGTGTGTGTGTGTGTGTGGAGTGGCCACGTTGCCAGGGTGACAACACCTTCCATTACTCACATACTGGGGGGCCAGGGGCGGGGACACACAGCCATTTACCAATCCAACCTGACAGAGGACGCCTAATCACTGTCTGCTGGGAAGTGGACTTTTGCACTGTTTTTTGGGACTTCCTGTCTGAATTTCTTCCTAAAAACGGCGACTAGAGAATAAACTCGAGAAAGCGGGATCATTAATGAGTGAGTGAGTGTGAGTCGGTGACTGCTGTGACTCACCGCTTCTCCTCTGCGGGCCTCCAAACCCGGGTGTTAAGATTTCCACTCCGTGGAAGGTGTACGTTTCCTTTCAGTATTTCCCCACAAGAGTAGAGGCCTGTCTTACAAAACACTAGACAAGCTATTATGATGAATAATGAATTGTAATGAATAAACATGAGTGATGGAGAAACATTAGGACAGTGAAAACTAAAACCGCTGCTGCTCCAAAAGCAGGAGGGCCGCTGGAGGTAAAATCCAGACAGTGTGAATGGTTATGCAAATTGTTTTATGACTGCGCCGATGCTTTTTTCATTCACACAATATTGTTGTTGTTGTTGTTGTTGTTTTTTCACACTTTGCCTTCTATTCATAAACTCCTGCCTGGCCTCACAGTAAGGGTGCAACCTGTTGTCACTGATAACAGCAGTCAGCTAGTGCAATCTAACTGCTCATCTGTTACCATGGCTTTTTATAGTGAGAGTTAGTGAATAGATTGATTGACAATAACCTGCGTCTTTTCAAAGTGGAGTGGCCCATAGTGCAAGCCTCCAAGGGTCAATTTACTCTGTATTATTATTATTACATCTGCCAAGGGGTTTTCAGTCCCATATGTATGTTTGTTTGTTTGTCTGACTGTTAGTTAGCAGAGAATCTCAAAAACTACTCAACAGATTTCAGTGAAATTTTGTGCAAAGTTGGGGCCTGGGCTAACAGAGGACTGATACGTTTTGTGGGGAAAATAGCACCATTACATTTTCTGCTATAACTCCTGAACCAGACAGCAAGTTCTTAGATTCCTGTCTGTATGTGTGAACAGTTGCAGCAGGTACAGAGTAACATTTAGCAGTAGCCTTTACTTGTTTGTGTCCACCTGATGAATGCAAGTCTAATAATATTCACTCTAATTTCAGCCCTGTTTTGGTCTCCACCAGCTCCTGAGAGAAATATCTGCCCCTTTAGCTGCTAAATGTTCCACCAGCTAGTCGTACAGCTAGTACCTGCTTCTGTCTGTAGTTTGGTGCTGAGCGGGTAGCATAAAGTTTGCTTTTAGAGCATTTTGGGCTGAAAACTATCCTGTGGGAGCAGTGAGACTGAACCAAAACACTAAAGCTGCCAGTCAGAAAAATGAATATGAGCTGAAAGATGCAATAAAGCCCAGTGGAGCTGAGGGGAACTGCAGAGCTGGTGATAATTGTCTATGGGTTTAACACTACATGTTCACATACACATTGTTATGTATAAGAGTAATGCTCATAGCAGCTTGCAGGTGAATTTAAGTGAAAACTCATTGTCGCTTAAATACATTGCCTGCAATTTTGCAGACAGATGTGGACGTCTGTATTTAGGTATTCTCCAGAAATCGTTCGGTGCAGATCCTTACACAGATACAGATTAAACATTTCTAAACATTCTCGTCTGTTGTCCACAAATGTAGAGGACTGCATGGCCTTGGCAGGAGTACTTAAAGGCTGTTATTTCACCTGCAAGTGTCTTTTACAAAAGTGACGAAAAATAAGTCATAAGCCCCATAACTAAATCGGTGTCAACACACTGTGAAATGACTGAAATAAAGCATCACATGAAGATGGCACAGATACCGGGTATGCATACAGAGAGCCTACATACAAATCGACATGTTATTTAGGACTAATGAATAGTGTAAATACTTGAATACTTGAACTGTGTTCTGTGCTTTTCAGGCCCAAGACAGTCACATCAAAACAACCAGAGAAAGTCAAAAAAGAGAAAGTTTAGATGTTCTGTTCAGTGAAAAGCACATGAATTATAAACATAGAGCACTGTGAAGCATGGTGAAGCACTCACCTCTGAATGCACAACAGTAAAAACAGAAGACTAACGCCATGTTTATGCCTTTCGATGGAGGGATTTGACAGATTCCACGGAAATAGTTGCTGTAACCTCTAATCATCAGATTAATATGTTGGAACTCTCAGTGAAGACAATTTGTAATTCCTAGATATTAATGGGGTAAACGGATCTAAAAGTATATTAAACAAGGTCAAAATGAGCCCCTTCTCCAGGATAAGGCATCATTATTTGATCATTATTTGGAACATGTGCCCATCCGTGATCTCATTTTCACAGCCATCAGATGGAACATGTTACAGCATTGGTCCCCCAGATAAGGAAAAAAAAACAAAATACTGTAATCAAGTCAGCTATGCAATATTTATTGACATTTCCAAATTATTTCTGATGGAAACTGAATTTTGTCAATACATCTGTTGGTTTTCATTTGTGTCTGTTTAATATTTGTCACACCTGCCACTCCACCTTCAACACTCATGTTGGCTGTAGGTGACACCGTCCTCAAGTCGCTGAGTCGTCCACATGTTTGGTAGTGACCCTGCGAATTAAGCGGATTTGCAAAAGTGGCCCTATGAACATAGATGGACTGCATCTTTGAATTTAGGAGAGATATAACGGACACATCCAAACATGAATGTAAGAAACGGAGCTGTGCCAAGCAAATGAGGTTCGATTCAATACAATGAGATGACAGTTTATTGCAGCACAGTTACAATACAACAGCTGGATATGGGATCAGTCGTTTTTCAGACTGTTATTTAGTTATGATATTAATGGTCTGTAAATTAAAGGGTTAGGACATTTCTTCGCAGCACCATTGTGTTAACGCATACATGGATTTAACCCCTTATCCCCCTTCACCATCGCATAGACGCGCCATGTGCTGCAGGAGTTTCTGTCTTCACACGTCACTAATCTGGACCCACGTGAATCAGACGTCCATTAACCGTGCGTTGTCGAGCTCACGCACGCGCGCTCCGTTGACAGATCGGTGACGTCTGACCGAGGTGACGTGAGAGCGTCAGGCCTTCTGAAGTTCATTAATTTCGACTTGGACGTGACGCGAGTTGACCTGATAACAGAAGCCGTGTGCTGGGAAGTATAAATCTTGGACACCTGCTCTCTTGGAAAACTTTTTGGATACCTGCTGAAAGATGGCTGCTAATGGACCCCCTGTTGTGGAGCACCTGCTGACCAGGGTCCGAAGGTGGATTGTTTCCTTGGCAGGTAAGACATCTTCTAATGTCATGCCAAATGTATTCATTAACCTCCCTTAAACCCTTAAAATGGGGTTTCAGCGCAACATTTGTATTTATTAAAAGTGAATTGTTGAATATAAAGATAGAATTTGAGTTGGTCTGTTCGGAAAACCCAGTTTTTGGTGATTCACGACGTTTTCTCGTGTAAAATGCTTATTACATGGTTAGAATATGCTAGAAAGTCCCGGGAAAGGTATAGCATGTGTTAACAGCCCTGTAGTGGTTTTAAAACAACCTTTTTTTGTTTGAGGGCATCAAATTTCCACATTTGTCGTCGAAAAAAAGATGGCGCCTGGGCCGTTTTTCGAAAAATGCGAGGAAAAAAATACAAAATGATGTCTTCTTGTGCACCATGGGGACTGTGGAACGTTCAGTAGCAAGCGTCAGGACGTCAGAACGCCCGGGTGTAAACAAACCGTCTGGACAGTTGAGTCTGCTGGTGTGACTGTTGAAGTTAAGATTAACATGGACCCGGAGGTGTTGTCAGAGTGTCGGGCCCTTTTTACAGTCAGAGTGAACCCATTTTCCCATATCCCTCAAACTGCGCAGATCAGTACTGAATGATGAGATGCAGATGAAGTGAACTAAAGTGTCTGGCAGTTATTGGACCTACCAAACCAAAGCTGCTGTTTGCAGTCGTCACTTTACTGGCGCTTGTTATTGACATGTTTTCATATAAGGGGAAGAGGTGAGTGGTTTGTCGTGCAGCGACTGTGCGCGTCCTGCGTCCCCACCGTCTCCTCCGCATGATTTGCAACTCTTAAACTCTCTTAAACTGGGAGAGTAACTAGTTATAAGAAACTAGTCGGCCATGCCAAAAAGCACCGATTTTTGTGTGTTTTCTTTTTTTATTGATAAGTCCTGTTGTTAATTGCGCATGATGTAATCAATGTGCCCAAGGTTGGGCGTGCGTAGCGGCGCACGCAGTTATATCAGTTTTTAGAAATGATAGGGATTCACTTTCATCTGTTACACCCGATGCAATTCTCATTCCCTTTTTTATTATAATTCTTGTGTGTTCGTCCAAGTAAGGCTTTGTAGCACGACTCTGAATCCAGGTCCAAAATTCAGTTGACAGAGCTGTGCAGAAAAGCGCGTGACTGTTGATGATGTTTCCTATTAGATCATTTTGGACCGAGGCTATGGCCTCACATGGAAATAACGTTTTCTTCATTTGCTCTAATTTTAAATATATGATATAATAAATCGTGACACAGTTGCTCTGTGAACCAGACTAAAACAAATAGTCCCCCGTTACTGTTTCCACGAGTCCGAGTGGGGTGAATCTCAAATATGCCACAACAACTTGCGAAGCAAACTTTTTAATACAAAGTGATAATGGCATGAGAGCGCGTGGAGCTAATGATTAGAGTGCAGTCAAGCTGTATCTAACATGAATGAAAATATTTCAACGGCAGCAGGACTGCACAATATTTTCACAATATTTATATTACAATAAATCTGCACAATTTGTACATACTTTATATTTTCCGTGTATATATTTATTTTTGTACCCCATATTTTTTATATCTGTATTTATTATTTGTATATTGTTTTTCTTTTTAAAAAAAAAAAACTTCTAATTCTTATTGTCTGCTGTTTGTTTCTGCACCTTTCTGTCTTTGCTGCTGTGACTTGTAAATTTCCCCGCTGTGGGATTGATAAAGTCTAAGTCTAAGTCTATTTTGGTATTCCTTTTAATAATGTTTGTTGGTGGCTTTTCTACAAAGTGCTTGAAATTTCATCTGGTGCAGCACGGTTAGAGTAGATATGTGGGAATATGCCAGAAATATACACGGCCAGAGAGGATTCATTAAGCCTTTAAGCCTGCTGAAGTCTGTTTTATGTGTTTTGTGCAGAGTGTGACTTATTTTTAAAAGATTTTCCTTCTTCCTCCTTTTGGCCATTGGGTAATGAACGCATTGATGCTGAGAGGCCTCCGGACCACCCAGTGCCCCCTGATGACCAGGAGGAGGAAGACAAGAATGTTGGGCTTCAGGAGGCTGAGGTCGAGCCTCAGGATGGTAATGTAGAACTGATTAACAATGCTGACGACAATGTCAGACCTAACTCTCCTCCACTCCAGCAGGTCCCACCACAGCACTATGGGTGGCAACAACAAGGTCCTGCTGTTCCTTTTCCTGTTTACTGCCCTGTCTACTACCCTCCCTCCTATGCTGTTCCTTACGCTGCTGCTCATGCTTTCCATCATGCTGCTCCTGCTTTTCCTCACGCTGACCCTCACCCCTTTCCTAACCCTGACCCTCACTCCTTTCCTAACCCTGACCCTCACCCCTTTTCTAACCCTGACCTTGTTCCTTGCGCTATTGACGAGATTATTGCCAGGTACAGGTTTGAGCAACCTGAAGAGGACGAAGATGAAATTGATGTCGTGGGTGTCGGTTCAGTCGAGAACATTGGGTCACTCATCCCAGAAGATTCCTTTGAGGCAGACGATGAATCTCCCTCAACTTCAGGCCTCAGCTCCCACAGAAGACGTCGCAGGGAAGAGAGCAACAGGGAGGAGGCTGCTGCGAAGAGGCCAGGATGGTCTGATGGGAGTGACTCAGATTGACTCTGTAAAAATCAGGGAAATCATTGAATTCTCCCTTCAGCACCACCACACCACAGCTATCAAGAGCTTCACCTCACCAGAACGCCTGGCAGGATGAATGCAGTGACACTTTTTGCCACTGAAGACTGGCCTTCGCGTCTGGTAGGACCAGATTGCCATGGTGACCCTTGGGAGCATCTTGCACCAGGGCTTCTTTGGACTGTCTCCTCATTTTTGTAGTGTCTCCTCATTTCTTTGGCACGGTGGCTGGATCAGTACAATTTCCCCCCGGGGATCAATAAAGTATTTCGGATTCTGATTCTGATTTTCTTTCTTCTGAGAGCAGGCCTTTTGCGTCTGGCAGGGCTGTCGACAGCCCCCGTGCATGTAGCCTTCACGTCTGGCAGGGCAGAGGAAGACAATGGTAGCCTTTACGTCTTGCAAGGCCAAGGACGACGAGACCTTTCCTGTGAAGCTCAACGATGGCTAGTGGGGAAGTGGCTGCTGCTGTTCACCATGGATGAATACAGTATGGTCTTACTAACCATTATTTAGTGTTCCTACTCTTACTCTACCACCTGACCTGCTGTTGCTTTTCACTGTGGTCGAAAATATGGAGTATGTTCTTACTTCCTGACTTCCAATTTTTGTCTTCATCAACTTCAGTTTGCTACTTGAGGTTGATTGTCTTACTCACAATTTCTTTTTATTTTCTTCCCCCTCCCGAGCTAATGCTTTTCACCATTGACAAATAAAGTGAGTGTGGTCTTACTGACCATTATATATTGTTCCCTCTCTTCAGTGCCGGCCCTAGCCATTTTGGTGCCCTAGGTGAGAGATTATGTTTATTTTAGTATCTGAGGTTGATTGTCTTACTCACAATTTCTATTTATCTTCTTCCCCCACCCGAGCTACTACTTTTCACCTTAGACATTAAAGTGAGTATGATCTTCCTAATCATTATATATTGTTCCCTCTCTTACTCCACCATCTGAGCTGCTGTTGCTTTTCACCGTTGTCGAAAAAATAAAGTATGAGCTTACTTCCTGACTTCCAATTTTTGTCTTTGTCAAGTTATTTCACTACGTGAGGTTGATTGTCTTACTCACAATTTCTCTTTATCTTCTTCCCCTACCCCAGCTGCTGCTTTTCACCATGGACAATTAAAGTGAGTATGGTCTCACTGACCATTATATCATGTTCCTACTCTTGCTCCACCACCTGAGCTGCTTTTGCTTTTCGCTGTGGTTCAAAATATGGAGTATGAGCTTACTTCCTTACTGCCATTTTTTTGCCTTTATCAAGTTTATTTTAGTGTCTGGGGGTGATTGTCTTACTCACAATTTCTTTTTATTTTCTTCCATCACCTGAGCTGCTGTTGCTTTTCACCGTGGTCGAAAATATGGAGTATGAGCTTACTTCCTGACTACCATTTTTTTGTCTCTTTCAAGTTTATTTTTCTAGCTGAGGTTGATTGTCTTACTCACAATTTCTTTTCATCTTCTTCCCCCACCCAAGCTGCTGCTTTTCACCATTGACAAATTAAGTGAGTATGGTCTTACTGACTGTTATATATTGTTCCCTCTTTTACTCCACCACCTGAGCTGCTGTTGCTTTTCACCGTGGTCGAATCAGTTTACTTCCTGACTTCCAATTTTTTCAAATTTATTTTACTACTTGAGGTTGATTGTCTTACTCACAATTTCTCTTTATCTTCTTTCCCCACCCGAGCTGCTCCTTTTCACCTTGAACAATTAAATTGAGTATAGTCTTACTAACCATTTTATACTGTTCCTACTCTTACTCCACCACCTGAGCTGCTGTTGCTATTCACCCTTGTCGAAAAAATGGAGCATGAGCTCACTTCCTGACTTGCAATTTTTTTCTTTGTCAAGTTTATTTTACGACCTGAGGTTGATTGTCTTACTCACAATTTCTGTTTATCTTCTTCTCCCACCCAAGCTGCTGCTTTTCACCTCAGACATTAAAGTGAGTATAGACTTACTAACCATTTTATACTGTTCCCTCTCTTGCTCCATCTCCTGAGCCTCTGTTACTTTTCACTGTGGTCGAAAATATAGAGTATGAGCTTACTTCCTGACTTCCAATTTTCATCTTTATCAAGTTTATTTTACTACTTGAGGTTGATTGTCTTACTCACAATTTCTTTTTACTTTATTCCACCACCCGAGCTGCTGCTTTTCACCATGGACAGTTAAAGTGAGTATGGTCTTACTCACCATTATACATTGTTCCCTCTCTTACTCCACCACCTGAGCCTCTGTTGCTTTTCACCGTGGTCGAAAGTATGGAGTATGAGCTTACTTCCTGACTTGCAATTTTTCTTTTTTTTCAAGTTTATTTTACTAGCTGAGGTTGATTGTCTTACTCACAATTTCTGTTTATCTTCGTTCCCCACCCGAGCTGCTGCTTTTCACCTCAGACATTGAAGTGAGTATCAACTTACTAACCATTATATAGTGTTCCCTCTCTTACTCCACCACCTGAGCTACTGTTGCTTTTCGCCGTAGTCAAAGATGTGGTGCATGAGCTTACTTCCTGACTTCCAATTTTCATCTTTATCAAGTTTATTTTACTACTTGAGGTTAATTGTCTTACTCACAATTTCTGTGTATCTTCTTCCACCACCCGAGCTGCTGCTTTTCACCATGGACAATTAAAGTGAGTATGGTCTTCCTAACCATTATATAGTGTTCCCTTTCTTACCCCACCACCTGAGCTGCTGTTGCTTTTCACCGTTGTCGAAAAAATAAAGTACGAGCTTACTTCCTGACTTCCATATTTTTCGAAGCAAGTTTATTTCACAACCTGAGGTTGATTGTCTTACTCACAATTTCTTTTTATCTTCTTCCACCACCCGAGCTGCTGCTTTTCACCATGGACAGTTAAAGTGAGTATGGTCTTACTAACTATTATATAGTGTTCCCTCTCTTACTCCACCACCTGAACTACTGTTGCTTTTCACCGTGGTCGAAAATATGGAGTATGAGCTTACTTCCTGACTCCCATTTTTGTCCTGATCAAGTTTATTTTAGTAGCTGAGGTTAATTGTCTTACTCACAATTTCTGTTTATCTTCTTCCCCCACCCGAGCTGCTGCTTTTCTCCATGGACAAATAAAGTGAGTATGGTCTTGCGAATCATTATATATTGTTCCCTCTCTTACTCCACCACCTGAGCTGCTGTTGCTTTTCACCGTTGTCGAAAAACTAAAGTATGAGCTTGCTTCCTGACTTACAATTTTTGTCTTTATCAAGTTTATTGTGCTAGTTGAAGTTAATTGTCTTACTCACAATTTCTGTTTATCTTCTTCCCCCACCCGAGCTGCTGATTTTCACCTCAGACATTAAAGTGAGTATAGTCTTACTAACCATTTTATACCGTTCCCTCTCTTACTCCACCACCTGAACCTCTGTTGCTTTTCGCCGTAGTCGAAAAGGTGGTGCATGAGCTTACTTCCTGACTCCCATTTTTGTCCTGATCAAGTTTATTTTAGTAGCTGAGGTTAATTGTCTTACTCACAATTTCTGTTTATCTTCTTCCCCCACCCGAGCTGCTGCTTTTCTCCATGGACAATTAAAGTGAGTATAGTCTTACTATCCATGATACATTGTTCCTTCTCTTACTCCACCACCTGAGCTGCTGTTGCTTTTCACCGTGGTCAAAAAAATAGAGTATGTTCTTACTTGCTGACTTGTGATTTTTTTCTTTGTCAAGTTTATTTTAGTAGCTGAGGTTGATTGTCTTACTCACAATTTCTTTTTATCTTCTTCCCCCACCCGAGCTGCTGCTTTTCACCTCAGACATTAAAGTGAGTATAGTCTTACTAACCATTTTATACTGTTCCCTCTCTTTCTCCATCACCTGAGCCCCTGTTACTTTTCACTGTGGTCGAAAATATAGAGTTTGAGTTTTCGTCTTGACTTCCAATTTTCATCTTTGTCAAGTTTACTTGACTAGCTGAGGTTGATTGTCTTACTCACAATTTATCTTTATCTTCTTCCCCCACCCGAGCTGCTGCTTTTCTCCTTGGACAATTAAAGTGAGTATAGTCTTACTATCCATTATATATTGTTCCCTCTCTTACTCCACCACCTGAGCTGCTGTTGCTTTTCACCGTTGTCGAAAAACTCAAGTACGAGCTTACTTCCTGACTTACAATTTTTGTCTTTATCAAGTTTATTGTGCTCGTTGAAGTTAATTGTCTTACTCACAATTTCTGTTTATCTTCTTCCCCCACCCGAGCTGCTGCTTTTCACCTCAGACATTAAAGTGAGTATAGTCTTACGAACCATTTTATACTGTTCCCTCTCTTTCTCCATCACCTGAGCCTCTGTTACTTTTCACTGTGGTCGAAAATATAGAGTTTGAGTTTTCGTCCTGACTTCCAATTTTCATCTTTGTCAAGTTTACTTTACTAGCTGAGGTTGATTGTCTTACTCACTATTTCTTTTTATCTTCTTCCACCACCCGAGCTGCTGCTTTTCACCATGAACAGTTAAAGTGAGTATGGTCTTACTCACCATTATATATTGTTCCCTCTCTTACTCCACCACCTGAGCCTCTGTTGCTTTTCGCCGTATTCAAAAATGTGGTGCATGAGCTTACTTCCTGACTTCCAATTTTCATCTTTATCAAGTTTATTTTACTACTTGAGGTTGATTGTCTTACTCACAATTTCTTTTTATCTTCTTCCACCACCCGAGCTGCTGCTTTTCACCATGGACAGTTAAAGTGAGTATGGTCTTACTATCATTTATATATTGTTCCCTCTCTTACTCCACCACCTGAGCTGCTGTTGCTTTTCACCGTGGTCGAAAAAATAGAGTATGTTCTTACTTGCTGACTTGTGATTTTTTTCTTTGTCAAGTTTATTTTAGTAGCTGAGGTTGATTGTCTTACTCACAATTTCTGTTTATCTTCTTCCCCCACCCGAGCTGCTGCTTTTCACTTCAGACATTAAAGTAAGTATGCTCTTACTAACCATTTTATACTGTTCCCTCTCTTACTCCATCACCTGGGCCTCTGTTACTTTTCACTGTGGTCGAAAATAAAGAGTATGAGTTTTCATCCTAACTTCCAATTTTCATCTTTATCAAGTTTACTTTACTAGCTGAGGTTGATTGTCTTACTCACAATTTATCTTTATCTTCTTCCCCCACCCGAGCTGCTGCTTTTCACTTCAGACATTAAAGTAAGTATGCTCTTACTAACCATTTTATACTGTTCCCTCTCTTACTCCATCACCTGGGCCTCTGTTACTTTTCACTGTGGTCGAAAATAAAGAGTATGAGTTTTCATCCTAACTTCCAATTTTCATCTTTATCAAGTTTACTTTACTAGCTGAGGTTGATTGTCTTACTCACAATTTCTTTTTATCTTCTTCCCCCACCCGAGCTGCTGCTTTTCACTTCAGACATTAAAGTAAGTATGCTCTTACTAACCATTTTATACTGTTCCCTCTCTTTCTCCATCACCTGAGCCTCTGTTACTTTTCACTGTGGTCGAAAATATAGAGTATGAGCTTACTTCCTGACTTCCATATTTTTCGTAGCAAGTTTATTTCACAACCTGAGGTTGATTGTCTTACTCACAATTTCTTTTTATCTTCTTCCCCCACCCGAGCTGCTGCTTTTCTCCTTGGACAATTAAAGTGAGTATCGTCTTACTATCCATCATATATTGTTCCTTCTCTTACTCCACCACCTGAGCTGCTGTTGCTTTTCACCGTTGTCAAAAATGTGGTGCATGAGCTTACTTCCTGACTTCCAATTTTCATCTTTATCAAGTTTACTTTACTAGCTGAGGTTGATTGTCTTACTCACAATTTCTTTTTCTCTTCTTCCCCCGCCCGAGCTGCTGCTTTTCTCCATGGACAAATAACGTGAGTATGGTCTTACTGACCATTATGTAGTGTTCTTACTCTTGCTCCACCGTCTGAGCTGCTGTTGCTTTTCACCATGGTCGAAAATATTGATTATGAGCTTACTTCCTGACTTCCAATTTTCATCTTTATCAAGTTTACTTTTCTAGCTGAGGTTGATTGTCTTACTCACAATTTCTGTTTATCTTCTCCCCCAACTGAGCTGCTGTTGCTTTTCACCGTGGTCGAACAAATAGAGTATGTTGTTACTTGCTGTCTTGCAACTTTTTTTCTTTGTCAAGTTTATTTTACTAGCTGAGGTTGATTGTCTTACTCACAATTTCTGTTTATCTTCTTCCCCCACCCGAGCTGCTGCTTTTCACCTTGGACAATTAAAGTGAGTATGGTCTTACTATCCATTATATATTGTTCCCCCTTTTACTCCACCACCTGAGCTGCTGTTGCTTTTTACCGTTGTCGAAAAAATTAAGTATGAGCTTACTTCCTGACTTCCATGTTTTTCGTAGCAAGTTTATTTCACAACCTGAGGTTGATTGTCTTACTCACAATTTCTGTTTATCTTCTTCCCCCACCCGAGCTGCTGCTTTTCACCATGGACAATTAAAGTGAGTATGGTCTTACTATCCATTATATACTGTTCCCTCTTTTACTCCACCACCTGAGCTGCTGTTGCTTTTCACCGTTGTCGAAAAAATTAAGTATGAGCTTACTTCCTGACTTACAATTTTTCTTTTTTGTCAAGTTTATTTTACTAGCTGAGGTTGATTGTCTTACTCACAATTTCTGTTTATCTTCGTTCCCCTCCCGAGCTGCTGCTTTTCACCTCAGACATTAAAGATAGTATGGTCTTACTGACCATTGTATAGTGTTCCTGCTCTTGCTCCACCACCTGAGCTGCTGTTACTTTTCACCGTTGTTGAAAATATGGAGTGTGAGCTTACTTCCTGGCTATAAGTTTTTTGTTTTTGTCATGTTTATTTTAGTATCTGAGGTTAATTGTCTGACTCACAATTTCTGTTTATCTTCTTCCCCCACCCGAGCTGATGCTTTTCTCCATTGACAATTAAAGTGAGTCTGGTTTTACTACCCATTATAAAGTGTTCCTACTCTTGCTCCACCACCTCAGCTGCTTTGGCTGTTCACTGTGGTTCAAAATATGGAGTATGAGCTTACTTCCTGACTACCATTTTCATCTTTATCAAGTTTATTTTACTACTTGAGGTTGATTGTCTTACTCACAATTTATCTTTATCTTCTTCCCCCACCCGAGCTGCTGCTTTTCTCCTTGGACAATTAAAGTGAGTATAGTCTTACTATCCATGATATATTGTTCCTTCTCTTACTCCACCACCTGAGCTGCTGTTGCTTTTCACCGTTGTCGAAAAACTAAAGTATGAGCTTACTTCCTGACTTACAGTTTTTGTCTTTATCAAGTTTATCGTGCTAGTTGAATTTAATTGTCTTACTCACAATTTCTGTTTATCTTCTTCCACCACCCGAGCTGCTGCTTTTCACCTCGGACATTAAAGTGAGTATAGTCTTACTAACCATTTTATACTGTTCCCTCTCTTACTCCATCACCTGAGCCTCTGTTAGTTTTCACTGTGGTCGAAAATGAAGAGTTTGAGTTTTCATCCTGACTTCCAATTTTCATCTTTATCAAGTTTACTTTACCAGTTGAGGTTGATTGTCTTACTCACTATTTCTTTTTATCTTCTTCCCCCACCCGAGCTGCTGCTTTTCACCTCAGACATTAAAGTGAGTATAGTCTTACTAACCATTTTATACTGTTCCCTCTCTTACTCCATCACCTGGGCCTCTGTTACTTTTCACTGTTGTCGAAAATAAAGAGTATGAGTTTTCATCCTAACTTCCAATTTTCATCTTTATCAAGTTTACTTTACTAGCTGAGGTTGATTGTCTTACTCACAATTTCTTTTTATCTTCTTCCCCCACCCGAGCTGCTACTTTTCACCATGGACAATTAAAGTGAGTATGGTCTTACTATCCATTATATATTGTTCCTTCTCTTGCTCCACCACCTGAGCTGCCTTTGCTTTTCACTGTGGTCGAAAATATGGAGTATGAGCTTACTTCCTGACTTCCATATTATTCGTAGCAAGTTTATTTCACAACCTGAGGTTGATTGTCTTACTCACAATTTCTTTTTATCTTCTTCCACCATCCGAGCTGCTGCTTTTCACCATGAACAGTTAAAGTGAGTATGGTCTTACTCACCATTATATATTGTTCCCTCTCTTACTCCACCACCTGAGCCTCTGTTGCTTTTCGCCGTAGTCAAAAATGTGGTGCATGAGCTTACTTCCTGACTTCCAATTTTCATCTTTATCAAGTTTACTTTACTAGCTGAGGTTGATTGTCTTACTCACAATTTCTGTTTATCTTCCTCCACCACCCGAGCTGCTGCTTTTCTCCTTGGACAGTTAATGTGAGTATGGTCTTACTCACCATTATATATTGTTCCCTCTCTTACTCCACCACCTGAGCTGCTGTTGCTTTTCACCGTTGTCGAAAAACTAAAGTATGAGCTTACTTCCTGACTTGCAATTTTTGTCTTGATCAAGTTTATTTTAGTAGCTGAGGTTGATTGTCTTACTCACAATTTCTGTTTATCTTCTTCCCCCACCCGAGCTGCTGCTTTTCTCCATGGATAAATAAAGTGAGTATGGTCTTCCTAATCATTATATATTGTTCCCTCTCTTACTCCACCATCTGAGCTACTGTTGCTTTTTACCGTCGTCGAAAATATGGAGTATGAGCTTACTTTCTGGCTACAATTTTTTTGTTTTTGTCAAGTTTATTTTAGTATCTGAGGTTGATTGTCTTACTCACAATTTATCTTTATCTTCTTCCCCCACCGGAGCTGCTGCTTTTCTCCTTGGACAATTAACGTGAGTATGCTCTTACTGACCATTATATATTGTTCCTACTCTTGCTCCACCACCTGAGCTGCTTTGGCTGTTCACTGTGGTTCAAAATATGGAGTATGAGCTTACTTCCTGACTACCATTTTTGTCTTGATCAAGTTTATTTTAGTAGCTGAGGTTGATTGTCTTACTCACGATTTCTGTTTATCTTCTTCCCCCACCCGAGCTGCTGCTTTTCTCCATGGACAAATAAAGTGAGTATGGTCTTCCTAATCATTATATATTGTTCCCTCTTTTACTCCACCACCTGAGCTGCTGTTGCTTTTCACCGTTGTCGAAAAAATTAAGCATGAGCTTACTTCCTGACTTCCAATTTTCAGCTTTATCAAGTTTATTTCACAACCTGAGGTTGATTGTCTTACTCACAATTTCTGTTTATCTTCTTCCCCCACCCAAGCTGCTGCTTTTCACCATTAACACATAAAGTGAGTATGGTCTTCCTAATCATTATATATTGTTCCCTCTTTTACTCCACCACCTGAGCTGCTGTTGCTTTTCGCCGTAGTCAAAGATGTGGTGCATGAGCTTACTTCCTGACTTCCAATTTTCATCTTTATCAAGTTTATTTTACTACTTGAGGTTGATTGTCTTGCTCACAATTTCTTTTTATCTTCTTCCCCCGCCCGAGCTGCTGCTTTTCTCCTTGGACAATTAACGTGAGTATGGTCTTACTATCCATGATATACTGTTCCCTCTCTTACTCCACCACCTGAGCCTCTGTTGCTTTTCACCGTGGTCGAAAAACTAAAGTATGAGCTTACTTCCTGACTTACAGTTTTTGTCTTTATCAAGTTTATCGTGCTAGTTGAATTTAATTGTCTTACTCACAATTTCTGTTTATCTTCTTCCACCACCCGAGCTGCTGCTTTTCACCTCGGACATTAAAGTGAGTATAGTCTTACTAACCATTTTATACTGTTCCCTCTCTTACTCCATCACCTGAGCCTCTGTTAGTTTTCACTGTGGTCGAAAATGAAGAGTTTGAGTTTTCATCCTGACTTCCAATTTTCATCTTTATCAAGTTTACTTTACCAGTTGAGGTTGATTGTCTTACTCACTATTTCTTTTTATCTTCTTCCACCGCCCGAGCTGCTGCTTTTCACCATGGACAATTAAAGTGAGTATAGTCTTACTATCCATTATATATTGTTCCCTCTCTTACTCCACCACCTGAACTACTGTTGCTTTTCACCGTGGTCGAAAAAATAAAGTATGAACTTACTTCCTGACTTCCATATTTTTCTTAGCAAGTTTATTTCACAACCTGAAGTTGATTGTCTTACTCACAATTTCTGTTCATCTTCTTCACTCACCCGAGCTGCTGCTTTTCTCCATGGATAAATAAAGTGAGTATGGTCTTCCTAATCATTATATATTGTACCCTCTCTTACTCCACCATCTGAGCTACTGTTGCTTTTCACCGTGGTCGAACAAATAGAGTATGTTCTTACTTGCTGTCTTGCAACTTTTTTTCTTTGTCAAGTTTATTTTACTAGCTGAGGTTGATTGTCTTACTCACAATTTCTGTTTATCTTCTTTCCCCACCCGAGCTGCTGCTTTTCACCTCAGACATTAAAGTGAGTATGGTCTTACTATCCATTTTTTATTGTTCCTTCTCTTACTCCACCACCTGAGCTGCTGTTGCTTTTCACCGTGGTTGAAAATATGGAGTGTGAGCTTACTTCCTGGCTATAATTTTTTTGTTTTTGTCATGTTTATTTTAGTATCTGAGGTTAATTGTCTTACTCACAATTTCTGTTTATCTTCTTCCCCCACCCGAGCTGCTGCTTTTCTCCATTGACAATTAAAGTGAGTCTGGTTTTACTACCCATTAAATAGTGTTCCTACTCTTGCTCCACCACCTCAGCTGCTTTGGCTGTTCACTGTGGTTCAAAATATGGAGTATGAGCTTACTTCCTGACTACCATTTTTGTCTTGATCAAGTTTATTTTAGTAGTTGAGGTTAATTGTCTTACTCACAATTTCTGTTTATCTTCTTCCCCCACCCGAGCTGCTGCTTTTCACCTCAGACATTAAAGTGAGTATGGTCTTACTAACTATTTTACAGTGTTCCTTCTCTTACTCCATCACCTGAGTCTCTGTTACCGTGGTCGAAAATATGGAGTATGAGCTTACTTCCTGACTTCCAATTTTCATCTTTATCAAGTTTGTTTTACTACTTGAGGTTGATTGTCTTACTCACAATTTCTTTTTATCTTCTTCCACCATCCGAGCTGCTGCTTTTCACCATGGACAGTTAAAGTGAGTATGGTCTTACTCACCATTATATATTGTTCCCTCTCTTACTCCACCACCTGAGCCTCTGTTGCTTTTCACCGTGGTCGAAAATATGGAGTATGAGCTTACTTCCTGACTCCCATTTTTGTCCTGATCAAGTTTATTTTAGTAGCTGAGGTTAATTGTCTTATGCACAATTTCTGTTTATCTTCTTCCCCCACCCGAGTTGCTGCTTTTCTCCATGGACAAATAAAGTGAGTATGGTCTTCCGAATCATCATATATTGTTCCCTCTCTTACTCCACCACCTGAGCTGCTGTTGCTTTTCACCGTTGTCGAAAAACTAAAGTATGAGCTTGCTTCCTGACTTACAATTTTTGTCTTTATCAAGTTTATTGTGCTAGTTGAAGTTAATTGTCTTTCTCACAATTTCTTTTTATCTTCTTCCCCCACCCGAGCTGCTGCTTTTCACCTCAGACATTAAAGTGAGTATAGTCTTACTAACCATTTTATACTGTTCCCTCTCTTTCTCCATCACCTGAGCCTCTGTTACTTTTCACTGTGGTCGAAAATATAGAGTTTGAGTTTTCGTCCTGACTTCCAATTTTCATCTTTGTCAAGTTTACTTGACTAGCTGAGGTTGATTGTCTTACTCACAATTTCTTTTTATCTTCTTCCACCACCCGAGCTGCTGCTTTTCACCATGGACAATTAAAGTGAGTATGGTCTTACTATCCATTATATATTGTTCCTTCTCTTACTCCACCACCTGTGCTGCCTTTGCTTTTCACTGTGGTCGAAAATATGGAGTATGAGCTTACTTCCTGACTTCCATATTTTTCGTAGCAAGTTTATTTCACAACCTGAGGTTGATTGTCTTACTCACAATTTCTTTTTATCTTCTTCCACCACCCGAGCTGCTGCTTTTCACCATGAACACTTAAAGTGAGTATGGTCTTACTCACCATTATATATTGTTCCCTCTCTTACTCCACCACCTGAGCCTCTGTTGCTTTTCGCCGTATTCAAAAATGTGGTGCATGAGCTTACTTCCTGACTTCCAATTTTCATCTTTATCAAGTTTACTTTACTAGCTGGGGTTGATTGTCTTACTCACAATTTCTTTTTATCTTCTTCCCCCGCCCGAGCTGCTGCTTTTCTCCATGGACAAATAACGTGAGTATGGTCTTACTGACCATTATGTAGTGTTCTTACTCTTGCTCCACCGTCTGAGCTGCTGTTGCTTTTCACCGTGGTTGAAAATATGGAGTGTGAGCTTACTTCCTGGCTATAATTTTTTTGTTTTTGTCATGTTTATTTTAGTATCTGAGGTTAATTGTCTTGCTCACAATTTCTGTTTATCTTCTTCCCCCGCCCGAGCTGCTCCTTTTCACCTTGAACAATTAAATTGAGTATAGTCTTACTAACCATTTTATACTGTTCCTGCTCTTACTCCACCACCTGAGCTGCTGTTGCTTTTCACCCTTGTCGAAAAAATGGAGCATGAGCTCACTTCCTGACTTGCAATTTTTTTCTTTGTCAAGTTTATTTTACGACCTGAGGTTGATTGTCTTACTCACAATTTCTGTTTATCTTCTTCTCCCACCCAAGCTGCTGCTTTTCACCTCAGACATTAAAGTGAGTATAGTCTTACTAACCATTTTATACTGTTCCCTCTCTTACTCCACCACCTGAGCCTCTGTTGCTTTTCACCGTGGTCGAAAGTATGGAGTATGAGCTTACTTCCTGGCTACAATTTTTCTTTTTTGTCAAGTTTATTTTACTAGCTGAGGTTGATTGTCTTACTCACAATTTCTGTTTATCTTCGTTCCCCACCCGAGCTGCTGCTTTTCACCTCAGACATTGAAGTGAGTATCAACTTACTAACCATTATATAGTGTTCCCTCTTTTACTCCACCACCTGAGCTACTGTTGCTTTTCGCCGTAGTCAAAGATGTGGTGCATGAGCTTACTTCCTGACTTCCAATTTTCATCTTTATCAAGTTTATTTTACGACTTGAGGTTAATTGTCTTACTCACAATTTCTGTTTATCTTCTTACCCCACCCAAGCTGCTGCTTTTCACCATGGACAATTAAAGTGAGTATGGTCTTCCGAATCATTATATATTGTTCCCTTTCTTACCCCACCACCTGAGCTGCTGTTGCTTTTCACCGTTGTCGAAAAAATAAAGTACGAGCTTACTTCCTGACTTCCATATTTTTCGTAGCAAGTTTATTTCACAACCTGAGGTTGATTGTCTTACTCACAATTTATCTTCATCTTCTTCCCCCACCCGAGCTGCTGCTTTTCACCATGGACAATTAAAGTGAGTATGGTCTTCCTAACCATTATATAGTGTTCCCTCTCTTACTCCACCACCTGAGCTGCTGTTGCTTTTCACCGTGGTCGAAAAAATAGAGTATGTTCTTACTTGCTGACTTGTGATTTTTTTCTTTGTCAAGTTTATTTTAGTAGCTGAGGTTGATTGTCTTACTCACAATTTCTTTTTATCTTCTTCCCCCACCCGAGCTGCTGCTTTTCACCTCAGACATTAAAGTGAGTATAGTCTTACTAACCATTTTATACTGTTCCCTCTCTTTCTCCATCACCTGAGCCCCTGTTACTTTTCACTGTGGTCGAAAATATAGAGTTTGAGTTTTCGTCTTGACTTCCAATTTTCATCTTTGTCAAGTTTACTTGACTAGCTGAGGTTGATTGTCTTACTCACAATTTATCTTTATCTTCTTCCCCCACCCGAGCTGCTGCTTTTCTCCTTGGACAATTAAAGTGAGTATGGTCTTACTATCCATTATATATTGTTCCTTCTCTTACTCCACCACCTGAGCTGCTGTTGCTTTTCACCGTTGTCGAAAAACTAAAGTATGAGCTTACTTCCTGACTTACAATTTTTGTCTTTATCAAGTTTATTGTGCTAGTTGAAGTTAATTGTCTTACTCAAAATTTCTTTTTGTCTTCTTCCCCCACCCGAGCTGCTGCTTTTCTCCATGGACAAATAACGTGAGTATGGTCTTACTGACCATTATATAGTGTTCTTACTCTTGCTCCACCATCTGAGCTGCTGTTGCTTTTCACCATGGTCGAAAATATTGAGTATGAGCTTACTTCTAATTCCTGGCTACCATTTTTTTGTGTTTTTCAAGTTTATTTTAGTAGCTGAGGTTGATTGTCTTACTCACAATTTCTGTTTATCTTCTTTCCCCACCCGAGCTGCTGCTTTTCACCGTTGACAATTAAAGTGAGTATGGTCTTACTGACCATTGTATAGTGTTCCTGCTCTTGCTCCACCACCTGAGCCTCTGTTGCTTTTCACCGTGGTCGAAAATATCGAGTATCAGTTTTCGTCCTGACTTCCAATTTTCATCTTTATCAAGTTTACTTTACTAGCTGAGGTTGATTGTCTTACTCACAATTTCTGTTTATCTTCTTCCCCCACCCGAGCTGCTGCTTTTCTCCATGGATAAATAGAGTGAGTATGGTCTTCCTAATCATTATATATTGTTCCCTCTCTTATTCCACCATCTGAGCTACTGTTGCTTTTCACCGTGGTCGAAAATATGGAGTATGAGCTTACTTCCTGACTACCATTTTTGTCTTGATCAAGTTTATTTTAGTAGCTGAGGTTAATTGTCTTACTCACGATTTCTGTTTATCTTCTTCCCCCACCCGAGCTGCTGCTTTTCTCCATGGACAAATAAAGTGAGTATGGTCTTCCTAATCATTCTATATTGTTCCTTCTCTTACTCCACCATCTGAGCTGCTGTTGCTTTTCACCGTTGTCGAAGAAATAAAGTATGAGCTTACTTCCTGACTACCATTTTTGTCTTGATCAAGTTTATTTTAGTAGCTGAGGTTAATTGTCTTACTCACGATTTCTGTTTATCTTCTTCCCCCACCCCAGCTGCTGCTTTTCACCATGGACAATTAAAGTGAGTATGGTCTCACTGACCGTTATATCGTGTTCCTACTCTTGCTCCACCTCCTGAGCTGCTGTTGCTTTTCACTGTGGTCGAAAAACTCAAGTACGAGCTTACTTCCTGACTTACAATTTTTGTCTTTATCAAGTTTATTGTGCTCGTTGAAGTTAATTGTCTTACTCACAATTTCTGTTCATCTTCTTCACTCACCCGAGCTGCTGCTTTTCTCCATGGATAAATAAAGTGAGTATGGTCTTCCTAATCATTATATATTGTACCCTCTCTTACTCCACCATCTGAGCTACTGTTGCTTTTCACCGTGGTCGAACAAATAGAGTATGTTCTTACTTGCTGTCTTGCAACTTTTTTTCTTTGTCAAGTTTATTTTACTAGCTGAGGTTGATTGTCTTACTCACAATTTCTGTTTATCTTCTTTCCCCACCCGAGCTGCTGCTTTTCACCTCAGACATTAAAGTGAGTATGGTCTTACTATCCATTTTTTATTGTTCCTTCTCTTACTCCACCACCTGAGCTGCTGTTGCTTTTCACCGTGGTTGAAAATATGGAGTGTGAGCTTACTTCCTGGCTATAATTTTTTTGTTTTTGTCATGTTTATTTTAGTATCTGAGGTTAATTGTCTTACTCACAATTTCTGTTTATCTTCTTCCCCCACCCGAGCTGCTGCTTTTCTCCATTGACAATTAAAGTGAGTCTGGTTTTACTACCCATTAAATAGTGTTCCTACTCTTGCTCCACCACCTCAGCTGCTTTGGCTGTTCACTGTGGTTCAAAATATGGAGTATGAGCTTACTTCCTGACTACCATTTTTGTCTTGATCAAGTTTATTTTAGTAGTTGAGGTTAATTGTCTTACTCACAATTTCTGTTTATCTTCTTCCCCCACCCGAGCTGCTGCTTTTCACCTCAGACATTAAAGTGAGTATGGTCTTACTAACTATTTTACAGTGTTCCTTCTCTTACTCCATCACCTGAGTCTCTGTTACCGTGGTCGAAAATATGGAGTATGAGCTTACTTCCTGACTTCCAATTTTCATCTTTATCAAGTTTGTTTTACTACTTGAGGTTGATTGTCTTACTCACAATTTCTTTTTATCTTCTTCCACCATCCGAGCTGCTGCTTTTCACCATGGACAGTTAAAGTGAGTATGGTCTTACTCACCATTATATATTGTTCCCTCTCTTACTCCACCACCTGAGCCTCTGTTGCTTTTCACCGTGGTCGAAAATATGGAGTATGAGCTTACTTCCTGACTACCATTTTTTCTATTTATCAAATTTATTTTACTACTTGAGGTTGATTGTCTTACTCACAATTTCTTTTTATCTTCTTCCACCACCCGAGCTGCTGCTTTTCTCCTTGGACAGTTAATGTGAGTATGTTCTTCCGAATCATTATATATTGTTCCCTCTCTAACTCCACCACCTTAGCTGCTGTTGCTTTTCACCGTGGTCGAAAGTATGGAGTATGAGCTTACTTCCTGACTCCCATTTTTGTCTTTATCTAGTTTGTTTTACTACTTGAGGTTGATTGTCTTACTCACAATTTCTTTTTATTTTCTTCCACCACCCGAGCTGCTGCTTTTCACCATGGACAGTTAAAGTGAGTGTGGTCTTACTCACCATTATACATTGTTCCCTCTCTTACTCCACCACCTGAGCCTCTGTTGCTTTTCACCGTGGTCGAAAGTATGGAGTATGAGCTTACTTCCTGACTCCCATTTTTGTCTTGATCAAGTTTATTTTAATAGCTGAGGTTAATTGTCTTACTCACAATTTCTGTTTTTCTTCTTCCCCCACCCGAGCTGCTGCTTTTCTCCTTGGACAGTTAATGTGAGTATGTTCTTCCGAATCATTATATATTGTTCCTTCTCTAACTCCACCACCTTAGCTGCTGTTGCTTTTCACCGTTGTCGAAAAACTAAAGTATGAGCTTACTTCCTGACTTACAATTTTTGTCTTTATCAAGTTTATTGTGCTAGTTGAAGTTAATTGTCTTACTCACAATTTCTGTTTATCTTTTTCCCCCACCCGAGCTGCTGCTTTTCACCTCAGACATTAAAGTGAGTATGGTCTTACTAACCATTTGATACTGTTCCCTCTCTTACTCCACCACCTGAGCCTCTGTTGCTTTTCGCCGTAGTCGAAAATGTGGTGCATGAGCTTACTTCCTGACTCCCATTTTCATCTTTATCAAGTTTATTTTACTACTTGAGGTTGATTGTCTTACTCACAATTTCTTTTTACTTTCTTCCACCACCCGAGCTGCTGCTTTTCACCATGGACAGTTAAAGTGAGTATAGTCTTACTATCCATGATACATTGTTCCTTCTCTTACTCCACCACCTGAGCTGCTGTTGCTTTTCACCGTGGTCGAAAAAATAGAGTATGTTCTTACTTGCTGACTTGTGATTTTTTTCTTTGTCAAGTTTATTTTAGTAGCTGAGGTTGATTGTCTAACTCAAAATTTCTTTTTGTCTTCTTCCCCCACCCGAGCTGCTGCTTTTCTCCATGAACAGTTAAAGTGAGTATGGTCTTACTCACCATTATATATTGTTCCCTCTCTTACTCCACCACCTGAGCCTCTGTTGCTTTTCGCCGTATTCGAAAATGTGGTGCATGAGCTTACTTCCTGACTTCCAATTTTCATCTTTATCAAGTTTACTTTACTAGCTGAGGTTGATTGTCTAACTCAAAATTTCTTTTTGTCTTCTTCCCCCACCCGAGCTGCTGCTTTTCTCCATGCACAAATAACGTGAGTATGGTCTTACTGACCATTATATAGTGTTCTTACTCTTGCTCCACCACCTGAGCTGCTGTTGCTTTTCACCGTTGTCGAAGAAATAAAGTATGAGCTTACTTCCTGACTTCCAATTTTTGTCTTTGTCAAGTTATTTCACTACTTGAGGTTGATTGTCTTACTCACAATTTCTCTTTATCTTCTTCCCCTACCCCAGCTGCTGCTTTTCACCATGGACAATTAAAGTGAGTATGGTCTCACTGACCATTATATCGTGTTCCTACTCTTGCTCCACCTCCTGAGCTGCTTTTGCTTTTCGCTTTGGTTCAAAATATGGAGTATGAGCTTACTTCCTTACTGCCAATTTTTTTGTCTTTATCAAGTTTATTTTAGTGTCTGGGGGTGATTGTCTTACTCACAATTTCTTTTTATTTTCTTCCATCACCTGAGCTTCTGTTGCTTTTCACCGTGGTCGAAAATATGGAGTATGAGCTTACTTCCTGACTACCATTTTTTTGTCTCTGTCAAGTTTATTTTTCTAGCTGAGGTTGATTGTCTTACTCACAATTTCTTTTCATCTTCTTCCCCCACCCAAGCTGCTGCTTTTCACCATTGACAAATTCAGTGAGTATGGTCTTACTGACTGTTATATATTGTTCCCTCTCTTACCCCACCACCTGAGCTGCTGTTGCTTTTCACCGTGGTCGAAAATATGGAGTATGAGCTTACTTCCTGACTACCATTTTTTCTATTTATCAAATTTATTTTACTACTTGAGGTTGATTGTCTTACTCACAATTTCTCTTTATCTTCTTCCCCCACCCGAGCTGCTGCTTTTCACCTCAGACATTAAAGTGAGTATGGTCTTACTAACTATTTTACAGTGTTCCTTCTCTTACTCCATCACCTGAGCCTCTGTTACCGTGGTCGAAAATATGGAGTATGAGCTTACTTCCTGACTTCCAATTATTTTCGTAGCAAGTTTGTTTCACAACCTGAGGTTGATTGTCTTACTCACAATTTCTTTTTATCTTCTTCCACCACCCGAGCTGCTGCTTTTCTCCTTGGACAGTTAATGTGAGTATGTTCTTCCGAATCATTATATACTGTTCCTTCTCTTACTCCACCACCTGAGCTGCTGTTGCTTTTCACCGTGGTCGAAAAAATAGAGTATGTTCTTACTTGCTGACTTGTGATTTTTTTCTTTGTCAAGTTTATTTTAGTAGCTGAGGTTGATTGTCTTACTCACAATTTCTGTTTATTTTCTTCCCCCACCCGAGCTGCTGCTTTTCACCGTTGACAATTAAAGTGAGTATGGTCTTACTGACCATTGTATAGTGTTCCTGCTCTTGCTCCACCACCTGAGCCTCTGTTGCTTTTCACCGTGGTCGAAAATATGGAGTATGAGCTTTCTTCATGACTTACAATTTTTCTTTTTTGTCAAGTTTATTTTAGTAGCTGAGGTTGATTGTCTTACTCACAATTTCTGTTTATTTTCTTCCCCCACCCGATCTGCTGCTTTTCACCTCAGACATTAAAGTGAGTATGGTCTTACTATCCATGATATATTGTTCCCTCTTTTACTCCACCACCTGAGCTGCTGTTGCTTTTCACCGTTGTCGAAGAAATAAAGTATGAGCTTACTTCCTGACTTCCAATTTTTGTCTTTGTCAAGTTATTTCACTACTTGAGGTTGATTGTCTTACTCACAATTTCTCTTTATCTTCTTCCCCTACCCCAGCTGCTGCTTTTCACCATGGACAATTAAAGTGAGTATGGTCTCACTGACCATTATATCGTGTTCCTACTCTTGCTCCACCTCCTGAGCTGCTTTTGCTTTTCGCTTTGGTTCAAAATATGGAGTATGAGCTTACTTCCTTACTGCCAATTTTTTTGTCTTTATCAAGTTTATTTTAGTGTCTGGGGGTGATTGTCTTACTCACAATTTCTTTTTATTTTCTTCCATCACCTGAGCTTCTGTTGCTTTTCACCGTGGTCGAAAATATGGAGTATGAGCTTACTTCCTGACTACCATTTTTTTGTCTCTGTCAAGTTTATTTTTCTAGCTGAGGTTGATTGTCTTACTCACAATTTCTTTTCATCTTCTTCCCCCACCCAAGCTGCTGCTTTTCACCATTGACAAATTCAGTGAGTATGGTCTTACTGACTGTTATATATTGTTCCCTCTCTTACCCCACCACCTGAGCTGCTGTTGCTTTTCACCGTGGTCGAAAATATGGAGTATGAGCTTACTTCCTGACTACCATTTTTTCTATTTATCAAATTTATTTTACTACTTGAGGTTGATTGTCTTACTCACAATTTCTCTTTATCTTCTTCCCCCACCCGAGCTGCTGCTTTTCACCTCAGACATTAAAGTGAGTATGGTCTTACTAACTATTTTACAGTGTTCCTTCTCTTACTCCATCACCTGAGCCTCTGTTACCGTGGTCGAAAATATGGAGTATGAGCTTACTTCCTGACTTCCAATTATTTTCGTAGCAAGTTTGTTTCACAACCTGAGGTTGATTGTCTTACTCACAATTTCTTTTTATCTTCTTCCACCACCCGAGCTGCTGCTTTTCTCCTTGGACAGTTAATGTGAGTATGTTCTTCCGAATCATTATATACTGTTCCTTCTCTTACTCCACCACCTGAGCTGCTGTTGCTTTTCACCGTGGTCGAAAAAATAGAGTATGTTCTTACTTGCTGACTTGTGATTTTTTTCTTTGTCAAGTTTATTTTAGTAGCTGAGGTTGATTGTCTTACTCACAATTTCTGTTTATTTTCTTCCCCCACCCGAGCTGCTGCTTTTCACCGTTGACAATTAAAGTGAGTATGGTCTTACTGACCATTGTATAGTGTTCCTGCTCTTGCTCCACCACCTGAGCCTCTGTTGCTTTTCACCGTGGTCGAAAATGTGGTGCATGAGCTTACTTCCTGACTTCCATGTTTTTCGTAGCAAGTTTATTTCACAACCTGAGGTTGATTGTCTTACTCACAATTTCTTTTTATCTTCTTCCACCACCCGAGCTGCTGCTTTTCACCATGGACAGTTAAAGTGAGTATGGTCTTACTCACCATTATATTTTGTTCCCTCTCTTACTCCACCACCTGAGCCTCTGTTGCTTTTCGCCGTATTCAAAAATGTGGTGCATGAGCTTACTTCCTGACTTACAATTTTTCTTTTTTGTCAAGTTTATTTTACTAGCTGAGGTTGATTGTCTTACTCACAATTTCTGTTTATCTTCGTTCCCCACCCGAGCTGCTGCTTTTCACCTCAGACATTAAAGTGAGTATAGTCTTACTGACCATTGTATAGTGTTCTTGCTCTTGCTCCACCACCTGAGCTGCTGTTACTTTTCACCGTTGTTGAAAATATGGAGTGTGAGCTTACTTCCTGGCTATAAGTTTTTTGTTTTTGTCATGTTTATTTTAGTATCTGAGGTTAATTGTCTGACTCACAATTTCTGTTTGTCTTCTTCCCCCACCCGAGCTGCTGATTTTCACCTCAGACATTAAAGTGAGTATAGTCTTACTAACCATTTTATACTGTTCCCTCTCTTTCTCCATCACCTGAGCCTCTGTTACTTTTCACTGTGGTCGAAAATATAGAGTTTGAGTTTTCGTCCTGACTTCCAATTTTCATCTTTGTCAAGTTTACTTTACTAGCTGAGGTTGATTGTCTTACTCACAATTTATCTTTATCTTCTTCCCCTACCCCAGCTGCTGCTTTTCACCATGGACAGTTAAAGTGAGTATGCTCTTACTGACCATTATATAGTGTTCCTACTCTTGCTCCACCACCTGAGCTGCTTTGGCTGTTCACTGTGGTTCAAAATATGGAGTATAAGCTTACTTCCTGGCTACAATTTTTTGTTTTTGTCAAGTTTATTTTACTAGCTGAGGTTGACTGTCTTACTCACAATTTCTTTTTATCTTCTTCCCCCACCCGAGCTGCTGCTTTTCACTGTTGACAAATAAAGTGAGTATGGTCTTCCTAATCATTATATATTGTTCCCTCTCTTACTCCACCACCTGAGCTGCTGTTGCTTTTCACCATTGACAATTAAAGTGAGTCTGGTTTTACTAACCATTATATAGTGTTCCCTCTCTTACTCCACCACCTGAGCTGCTGCTGTTCACTGTGGACAACAAGAAGAATGAGCTTCTAACTGATGTCTATCAACACAAATTGTACTGTAGTGTCCCCAAACAAGAGGGTGAGCGTCTTCTCAAAGGACACAAAGGACAGAAATGAAGAAAGAAACACTTAAATTTCTGGCCGAATTACATAAAAACTAAAGTTTAATTTTGTGAATTTGAACTTCTAATTCAATTTTCATTTGAAAAAAAAAATCAATTTCGTCCCCATGTTTTTCAACGCAATTGGTTTTGTGTGGAATTGAATAAAGAATGATACTCATCCACAATGATACTGTGTTCTGTGAAATCCTCGACCCTCAGTGATGCTGGATTAACTTGCAGTTTCTCATACAGTGAAAAATGGAATCAACTGTAGGTGTCACAGTTGCAACTTCTTTCATTTGCCTTTTAAAATTACTCTTCATGAACACCAGTATGGAGGATATATTTGGTCATATTTTAAATTAAAAGTCAGAAGAGAAAATGAAGAGATCAAATTAAAAAGGTTATTATTTTACCACACTACCAGGAATAATCAGGCCATAATTAAACTTTAAAAAGAATTTGCCTTTTCAATTTCATTTTTGACACACAGCTGATATTAAACATCAGATTTCATTGAAACCAGAAAACCAGAAACGTGTCATGCTTTTTTAAAGCATATCATGGTATATCAAGTCTAATAATGCAACAAGATGACCTGAAGGCAATAAAGCCCAAAGTTGAGGAAGGTGTGTCGACTTTTGTTATCTAGCGTTAATGTAAATTAGTACTACATCACTCATACGTGTTTAAAACTTTCCAAACGAAATCCAACAAGATCAGGTATGAAATAGATGGAACACGTACGTGTTTCATCTATTTCATGTCTGCCAGTATATATCTCTGTGCAACTGGCAGCTCAGGTCCCACCGCAGCCTTGAAGACATGATGAAACCTCATAAGGAGGTGTGACTGGTATCTGCAGCACTGGAAGAAGAAGAAGAAGCAGAGGCGGGTCACTTCTGTTTAAAAGGCATACGTTGAGTCACATCAGCATTAAGGTTGAGATGACCGTTGAGAGCTCAAAGTGGTCAAATAACATTGCAACTGTGTCAAATGTCCAACTAACAAGGATGTACACGAGGATTTTTGCCATGCTAATGAAAACGTGAATTCTTCCTGTCTTTTAAAGAGCGCAGCAGCATTTAAGCCTGGTAAACATCGGTCAGGATGAAAGCAGCCAGATCATTTATTTCTTCTAAATGAACCAAAGGTCTTCTTAGACTGAGAACACCAAAGTGTCGGGGACCACGTGACTCTGTCCGCATCTGTGAAATAGGATGCGCTGCACTGTGGGATCGTTGGAGGAAAGTCGTGTACATGCCGTGGACACTACTTTTTTTTCCTTCCATAGTGGAATTGGTGGATTAATGCACACACTGTGAATTCAGACACAATCCAGTGCACTATGGAGTGACTAGGGAGTGAACAGCCCTATCAGTTTTGTTGCAACTATTAGGGTTGTTAGGACATATTACACCTTTCTGGTTCTCATTAGTCCTGGGGGCTTGGTGACATTATGTGAGAGGTCTACTCAGGCACAATGAGTTAAAGGTGCCCTGTGGAGTTGTCTTGTCTTTGTTCCCCACCAAAACGCCAAAACGAGTTGAATGCCTTTCCCTCTCCATAAAACATTTGCAAAGCTGATTTTTGTGTGTGTGTGTGTTGTTTCCATCTGTGTGTACTAGCAAGCGGTCTTTCTTCCTCTTCCCTGCCTTTGCTGGTGCTTTGCTGCCACCTGCGAAACCGTTGCCAGGAATGTGCATATGTTTACCGTGGGCACACTCGAGTGCATGTGCGTCTTCGCGCGCATGCACTCGATGGACAAATCAGGGACCCTCATGTCAGAAACGGCAGCTCCACAGCACTACTAGAGGCCAAAACCTTTGCAGGGCACCTTTTTTTTTTGTGGAGGGCGTTGAAGGGTCAGACAAATCTGATCTCTGAATTTGCCAGGGAAAGGGCTTCGCTAATTTGCAGCATTTCAAAGCAGTTTTATGAATTGTTCGATCATCTGACAACAGAAATTCATGTCATCGACGTGGATTGTGTTATGCACTGTGCTGAAACACCAGTTGTTTTGTTTTTTTTGCGAAACTGACAAAAGCAGATCCGGTGCACCGCTATTTATTTAGTGTATTTAGTGGAGCGGAGCAGAGACCAGTGTTGTGGACGCATGAAAACACCCTTCTGGTGTTATGAAGCTGGTTTACGGTGCAGAACAGGACAATGAAATAAAACTCATTTGAGTGTAAAAGTCATAACAAACATTTTATGACCCTACAAAAGCCAGCATGATCTGTATTCACATCCACACACACACACACACACACACACACACCACACAAGTCATTACGACCTGTGCCAGTAAGACGGTATGTGACTTAATGAGGCAACCAGGTTTACTGCCTGATCATACAGACATCTGAACACACACACTCACACTTACACACACACACACACACACAAACACACAGCTGGGTGCGTAATGTGCCAGATGCCATTGGCTGAACACACAGTGGGCTCAATAGGAATGGAACCAGCTTTAGCTCAGTGGCATTAGTGTAATGGATGGCGCCCGTCCTGTCCAAAACTATATTTGAACACAGGGTGTTGTGGTGGCCCCAGCAGGCCCGGGTGCTCTGCAGTGTCTGGGAGTCACTCTGCACAGAATGTGACAAATCAACACCAAAGAGCGAGGCCACAGAGAGGTTGCTGAAGATGAAGGTCCTGTGTTGCGGTTTATTGAAATGGCGTTACGGGATGTCTGGATCTGAAACACTTTACCTTTCTCTGTGGTTTCAGGTCGGTTTCAGGTTTTTTAAGGTATTTGGTCAGAAAGTGGTGGATAAATGGGAATTGTGAGCTATTTATGCACCAGATGAAAAGTCAGGAGATCACCAAAGTCATCAAGACGCATCATCTGGGGCTCTTATCTACACCACATTTCACAACAACCCATTCGTATTTTGTCAGGACATTTCACAGTTTGATAGTAATTACGGGGGGCGTACCTAACCGGGCCCTTAATCTGCGATTAGTCATGCAGTTTAATGAGCCGGCACCAATGTGAATTAGAAGTCTATAAACTGATTATCAGCTTTTAAAATAAGGAACCGAAATTGTGTAAATATCAGGTTTATTGGCTTGACGTGTATGGAAGTCTGGGGAAAGAAGTTCTCACACTGATTACTATTGAACCCATGTCAACACGGTGAACGTTTCAGTTGAAATGTGTTTCACTGTGAGCATGCGCTTTCACGTCACTGTTCATGGGAACACGACTGTGTCAAAATGAGCGCGAGGGTCAAACCTCATCCAGCTCAGGGATATCTGCAGCAACTTTCTGGGTGTGCTTGATTTATCCTGCGAAGACATTCAGACAGAGGGAGGAGCTTAGAAGTCAGAGGGAAGGTGTCTGTTTCATTGAATTCAGGAGATGTAAAGAAGGAGAACTGGGAGAAAAGAAGAGAAGAAAGAAAAGGAGATGAAAGGGTGAATGGAGGAGATGTTTGAAGGGACAGAGAAGAGAGACAGAGAGGGACGGATGGATGGTAAACAGCAGACTGGGTCACAGTGACAGCGGTGGGCAATGTCTCCCTGACCTGACATCAGCACACACACACACACACACACACACACAGATACCTCACAAGCCCAATGGAGTGCTTTACACACTTCCACAGAGAATACACACAGAAAAACGAATGCCGCCTGTTTCCACTAACACACACACACACACACACACACACACATCTTTTTGTTCGTCTTCTCTTTGTGCTTTTTATATTTTAGCAGAAAATCTCAAAAGCTCCCATTCGTTTCCAAACTAAACACATATAAATTAGCATCATAAACTCTCCATCAGACGTCGCTGTAGCAGATTGTGCATGCGTGCGAAGAAAGTTTGCCTCAGCCTCGCGTGAATCTTTTTTCGAAAACAGTCACGTCGAACATTTCATTCCATTTCATTTCTCCCACTTTCCTGACTTACTTGCCTTCGTGTTCTCCTGTGACGTGCTGCGTTTCTTCCACGCGGTGCAAACGCGCTGCACCTTGAAAATTTGAAAAGTTATTTTCAATCAAGCCTAAGCGCGAATCGAACATTTAAAGGCATTGAGGCGGGGGAGGGGCACCCAAAGCATGAGGCGCTGGGAGGCTTCGAAGTGCGCCTGAGTGAATAATCCTTTCGTCGCTCTCAATGACGAGCATCAGTTCAGGAGACACATGACAACAGCAACATCAAGAGAAAACACAGAGCGGTTAGCAAATTAGCTCGCTGCTGTGTGACTTGCCGCTTAGAAGTGTCCATTTTTGCTCTGCTGAAATACTGACACTGACACACAGCAGACATTCAGCTCATAACCACTTTATTAAGCGTCTTTTTGGTCTTTCGCATTCTTTGCTGCTTTTGTGTGTTTTTGGTTTGTGTCAAACACAAATGTCCCCGGCCTGCGCTGGAACTCCTCTGTAGAGGCAAACAGCAAGACTGTGGATTTCAGCCGCCGCCTGGAAAACAGCTCTCCGTCACGGGGGGAACTGTACAGGGCGTTTTCTCTCCGCCTTTAGTACGGATTCAGAGAGATGAGAGGAAACGAGGGTCCCCGGTCAGACTCCAATCATGCGTGTTCGCGGTCGGGGGGCCTTCCTGCCTAAGCCACAAAAAAAAATGCCCCTCACTTCAATTTCAACAGTTTCTGCTGTCCGGCCACTAAAGCGAACACAAAGCAGTGATTTGATTGCGGTTCATAACCTGTAACAAAAGGTAAACTGTGCTGCATTTATATCCAGAGTGCTGCACAATTTGCCTCTCACACACCGATGGCAAGCAAGCCGCCCGTTCAGTGTGGACCACCTACCCTGCGATTGATGGACGAAGCAGCCCACCCCACCGTCTGCCCGGCCATTTCAGCGTCGCGACCCCCTCAACTCCTGAGCAGGCATGGACCGATCACCTTTGCAAAACTCCATTTCCCATGTCCACATTGGAAGCCTGTGTTTTCAGGCTCAGTTTGGACTTGGAAAGGGAAGAGGAACACCTGCAGAATCCCCTGAAGGGAGAGAAAGACACTGCTGGGCGCAACTGTTTGACTGACAGGTGATTTCTGGGCTGTTCCACTGATCTATGCTCTGCCTTAACTGGACCGAACCACTCACGTCCTACCACTCACGTCCTGCGCGGCTGGACGGGTCAAGCTGCAGGGGAGAAGACCCTCCGTGTCAGTTGTTTCTTCTCCACCTCTCCCTCTTTCTCTCTTTTCTCTCTTTTCTCTCATCCCTGGCTCTCTCTGTATCTTACTTCACAGGCTGTGGTTGCCAAGGTAACTGACATTAATTCATACGATCCGGCCATCAATTCAGTGCTCTACTTATTACTATTTACCTCGGTGTGTTTGTGTGTCGAAGGCTTACCTCGATTGCATTGTCTGTCTGTCTGTCTGTCTGTCTGTCTGTCTGTCTGTCTCTGTGTGTGTGTGTGTGTGTGTGTGAGAGACCTTTGTCCACTTCTATTTGTGTCTGGCTTCATATTTATACCTGGAGTTGGGATTTTCCCTTTTAGTGTTTTCTATGTACTTTCCAAGCTAGTATAGGTGTTCAAACTGTTCAGTGTGTGTGTGTGTGTGTGTGTGTGTGTGTGTGTGTGTGTGTGTGTGTCCGTTTGGGATCTAGAAGTTTCATTGTTTCTGCAGACAAAGAGTAAAGTGGGAGAAAGTGAGAGATGAAAAGAGGAATAGAGCGGGACACAGAAGGCTCACCATCAGGCAGTCATCTCACACACACACACACACACACACACACACACACACACACACACACACACACACACACACACACACACACACACTTAGCGCCACGCCACTTGTACATGTGGAGAGTGATATGATACAGCACACACACACACACACACATACACATGCAGAGTGAAGTCCCCTCCTCTGCTCCTACTCCTCTTCTCCACACACACACACACACACACACACACACACACACCTGACTTCATTATCTGCACTCTGCGATCGGGATGTCAGCAGCAGCAGCAACCATGGTAACAAGTAGAGGGAGAGTGTTGAGATTCACAGCCACTTCACACCAACGCATCATTAATGTCATTTAACTCGCCCCTCGGTGACACTTTCTAGCTCTCCGTCTGTTTTCTTCTTTCGCTCCCCGTCTCTCCCACTTTCTTCTCACCCCTCCTCCCTCCCCTCTTTCTTCCCCTCCTCCTCCTCCTCCTCTTCCTCCTCCTCTTCCTCCTCCTCCCGTCTCACCCATCTGTCTCACTCTCTCCCTCAGTCAGGTTTTTATACGGAGCTTTGCTGATGACTCACAATACCTGGTTACTTTCCAGTTTGAGTGTGTGTGTGTGTGTGTGTGTGTGTGTGTGTGTGTTTGTGCATGCCAAGCCATATCTTGCTGCCTCATTGCAACCCAGCTGCAGTGTGCAGCTGTAGCAGAGCCACTGCGAGGGCTAATCACCGACATTTATACAATTTATTTGACTTTGTGCTTGAATAATCCAGCGCACCACCACCTTCACTGCAGCACACTGCCGTTGGAGATGTGCAGTGGGAGAGGATCCTCTCATCAGAAATGAATGAGCCTCCATTCAGCACAGTACGTGGAATCTGAACCTGATTCACATATTTTATGCAGCCGACTGCATAACAACCTGGAGTTTTCAATCCTCGTTTCTGAGTTGTGCCATTTCATTATTGAGTGAGGCAGGGTGACAGAAGCGCACGGTAAAGCAAAGTATGGACGTCTAATTAACACATTTGAATATTATACATATTTTATAATATTGCTAATGGTCTACACTTGAATTCTTAACAGAACTGAGGGCTTCTGGGCTGAAGTCATGGCTCAAAAAGCGTCCATTTCACATGAAAACATACATTTTTAAACTAGCAAACACGAGATAAGTGGCCGCATTCCGTTTCTATTGCAAGCTTTTTGTAACCTGCACCAGTTTGAGGCTTTGCCAACATAATAAAGCCAGCAGACGCGTGAATATACAGAAGTTTCTCTGGTGGGAGAGGAAGAGGAGACGGACGACGAGAGAAGAGCCGAGAGACTGAGGGGTGATAAATGGTGTTACAGTGCCATCTGCTGGCCACAAGCAGTACAGCAGGTGCCACTTAACTGCGGGAGTGATTTAGTTTCGTACCATTTGTGTGTACTATTTGAGGAGAGGTGTTGTTTGAGTTACAGTACCATCTTACAGATCAGGAATATTATTCTTTCAATACCATGACATTTAAAGACGGAGTGCAAGTTCACCTCGTGCAAAAATAAATACATATATAGGTTAAAAAATGTGGGTGGGCAGTGTGGGTAATTTAAAGAATAAAACATCTCACTGGCCTGACAGGAGCAATGGAGAGAAGTTTTGTCACTGTCAGGGCTCCTGAGCAGAGCAGAGTTACTGTCAAAGCTGGATTACCAGCTGGGCAAAGTGAGAAACAGCCCCAGGCCCCCAAAAAAAGTCCCATATCTGCTTGTCAAAAGGTTTTGGCAATTTGTATAATTACAGATTTCTTGGGAATTAAAGTGCAGCAAAGGCAGGTCCTGCATCAAAATGTAGTTTTAAGATCTTTATGATTTTAATTTGTATTACGCTAACTTACAAAATAAAGCAGTGTTCAATTACATTCTGACAGTCCAACCAGCACGTGGAAACCTTGGGGCCAGCGACTTCTGGCGAGACTCTCCTCCCCCAAAAAGAACGTCAGGCCATTTCAGCAAAACGACATCTGTCTCCCTCTAGTGGCCGGAGTAAATATGACAGGAGCAGAGGTGTCAGGTGACGTTGTTATATCCTCGCAAAGTTGTTTTTGTGCCTAAACCTATCCAACCCTTAACCATCGCGTTGTCACATCATAAAACTCCCTCCCTGCTTTTTATCTTTCAACTGCAAACAAAAAGTTTTTTGTTGTTTCATGTGGTGGACTAGTTAGTGGATCTCGGGGTCTTTGGGCATATAATGGAGCTGCCATGTGTGGCGACAGGGTGCATACACAACGCACACAAGGCAGTGGTGGGGGCCCAACAGCTTGTTTTTTTTACCCTGGCCTTGCCTACTGTCAAATGTTAGTTTTTGCAGCATTCTGATCCTTTTGGAAAGTAGGTGACCTGCTGCTATGAGTCTGGAGAGAAAGGACACACGAAGGTCAAAATGTTTCTAACTTTCAGCGGACTGAATGTCCCAGTGTTTCTTTAGAAAAGAGGTGCAACACTGTAAAGCCAGCCAGGTCCCTGTTGGACACTCAACTGAAGGTCTTTGCACCACTGAAATCCCTACAAAACAATTTTTTTCTGTGAGAATTCCAAAGCCATAGGTGGTTTTCTTCCATTACACAGCACCATATCGGAGCAGAACCCGTTGCACCTGCAATTCAGAGAGGAACTCCGTGTTGTTTATTACCTGCAGCCCTGTGGGCAAATGTAGGCCCTTAGGAAACAGGATAAAACGGATTACTTGACATGCATAATACAATTCCCATCTTGCGTGATCTTTACGTTATGCCAGCGTATTTATTAGATGCGGAAGCCTCCTCGTGCTGCACCTGAGTGCGAGGTATATCGAAGAAATTATTGCTCAACTCTCCCCATCTTGGCTGCCACGTCCCTGACCTAACCCCTAACCCCTAACCCCTCCAACTGACTCACATATGCGCTGTTACAAACATCTCAACACGTAGTATGTATGCAAATCTATATCTGACACATGCCCCAACACACCCTCCACCTAACAGCAACCAACATATTCCTGTGAGAGCGATAGATTTGTCACGTTAAGACTGTGTTTATATTTGGAAACACAGGAGAGCCGAGGCCTGTGTTGATGAGGAGTGCGTTGGTGGCAGGCAGCAGCAAGTAAAAGAAACAAAGGCACATCTTCTGCTGCGAAGCCTAAAGTCTGGGGGCCAAACGAAGCGTACACTAAGTTCCCAGCACCAAACAAAAATGTGGAAAAAAAAAAAATAGAAAATAATTTACAAAGCGAAACAGCGCAAGAGTGCAGAAGGCTACGTGTAGCAAGTTAGCTAACCGTAGAGGAAAATAGCGTAGCCGCGTTCTGTCGAGAATGAAATGTCACATTTATTGCAGGTTCAGGCTCACAGTCAAGTTTCAAGTTCAAACGGGTCTCCACCACCAGCGAATCAAGCTAACGCGATGTTAGCTCGCTGTGTTCAGGGTGGCTTGGGTGGCGCGGCAACCGTTTGTATGAACTTAAAAATAGTTGTGCAAATTCCACAACAAGTGGGGATTCTTTCTTAAAATGCGATATAATATTGAGGCAGAACGTAATGTACAATGTGAAACAGCGCTGGGTGCGCAAGGCTACATGTAGCGAGTGCAGCTAACCGTAGAGAAAAGCGCATTCCATAGAGAATGGAGTGATGTCTTAGTTCACGCGACAAAGCAGCAGGCATTTGGTAACTTCTACACTTTTATTTTTTTTGACATCTGTCGTGAACCGGATTGTAAGACGTCTATTGGTATAACAAAGTCGTCTTTTTATGCTCTGTAAACAAAGTTTATCATTGTTATTATTGATATCAGTCAGTGGCGGGACGCAGAGATGGTAAGAGCTTCGCGCCTGCAAACACGCCAGCCTCTTAAGATTTAGAAATCGTGAATTTACACGCAAATTATACAAATTATGTTTTATGAAAATACTTACTGACATATTTACACACAAATTATACAAATTATGTTTTATGAAAATACTTACTGACATATTTACACACAAATTATACACCCAGCATCCCAGGTCTTAGATCAGTATCAATTGCATATGTGCACTCGGCTTTGCACAACAAACTAAGTGTTATTATTTGTAAACTTGTAAATTATAGTTGTGGTTTTTTATAATTGTTATTATAGTTTTTATAACTGTCTTTATTGTTTTGTATGTATTGTATATCTTGATTTTTCTTACTTACTAACAATGCAAATTTCCCCCGCTGAGGGATTAATAAAGGATTATCTTATTGTGAAATAATGTAATAATGATAAAGTATCAATCATCTTGACGTATGCATCGATATGTACTGCCTTCACGTTACAAACAGGATACAAACAAACTGAGAAAAACGAGGCAAAGAGGTGACAAGGTCAAACAGATGAAACCCTCGGCTGACCCCACAACAGTTGAAGCCATCCCCAGAAAAAGGACGCCTATATACTTCCCTATTGACGAGGTGGGTAGTCTTGGTTTCTTTTCCTCTTCAGGCAAAACGCTGTATTCTTGAAACAAATACGAAACTCCTCCATGTTTTAGCGACTTACCAAATTTATCTTCACAGGACATGGGGAGGAAATGCTACCTTAAGAAAAAGTCAAACAACAGTAATTCACATGGTGAGTCATACAAGTCACCAGCTTATAATGACTTTAACAGCCACCACTGAAACAAACCTAGTTTTAAAATCTTGTTTTAATGGAATATTTAGATATTTGGGGAAATATACTTATTTAATGGTCCAATCTTCTACTCACAGCAAGAAAGCAAATACAGGAAGTGTTTTCCCCCAAAATGTTGAACTATTCCTTTTAAGACATTCGTTATTTTAGTTCTGTGGGGGTTTTTTGTCGCATATTGCCAGATTCAGATTGAGATTTCTTTTAACTCCGGACCACGACTGCATGGTCTGGAGAACAAGCAAAACAAAAATACAATCATGGCAGAGCAATGGCACCCGGTACATAAAGTTAAGAACAAGCTGAACTTAAACAGAGGTAAAACATTCTTCAAGAGGGCGCCTAACTTGCGAATACAGTAACGTTTGCCTTATCTCGCTGTAATAACACAATTAATTCAAACATGGCTGGGCGATTTACATAACACCGTGGCGAGTACTTTCCCCTATCATCCCCCTATAGTCCAAGTCTGCGAATCCACCCCGAAGTGAACCGTCTGTAGTTTTGGTTTTCATACAACAGATGCCTTTCCAGTTTAAGTCCCCGTCCAAATTCAACATAAAGATCACACCCTGACATACTTTCTACTTAGCTTTGCCACCTCATTATTATATTATCATGTCATGTCGTGTATTATTGCTGCAAAACTTGTGATGCATGCAAATGGGTAGTATTCCAGTGTAGAACAACTGTACACATTGTGCTAAGAGGGGCCCTCTAGCACAGATCAAACCACAGACTTTTATTATCCAATTTCTTACGTGTTTGTTTCTCTTTTTCCTGGATGTTTCTTCTCAGTGAAAAAGAATGTGGCTCTTTCATCACTTTACATTACACCGTGTGACATTGTGTCCAGCCTATTATATTCACATGATGTGTCTTCTCTCTTGCAGCAGGAGGATGTAAAAACTCCCCCCACCCTCTCCCGTGTGAGTGACATCTTCGATGAAGACTCGGTTGGACCAGTGCACGCAGTCGTGAGCCTTCACTCCTGCACTTCCATAAAAACTGCAGACATACTGTGCGCAAGCAGCGATGAGGAAATCATCGGGGGACACACATTAGAGAAGGAGAAGTCTTCCAAAGCCGAACTGAACGTGGCCTTGAAAAGGGAAGAAATGGCCAGGATGTCTCTTGAGGAAGCCTTGTGTAATGAGAAACTATCAACCGCTGCTCTTGGAAAAAGCTCTGGCTCGGGAAAAATCCACGACTGCTGCGCTTGGGAAGGCCTTGCCAAAGAAAAACAGCAGACAACGCGGCGCTCCACAAGTCCCTGCAAAAGAGGAAGGTCGTCATTTCAGATCTTCAGGCTACACTTGCGGAAGAGAAGGCAAACTCTACAAAGGTTCGACAAGAGATGGAAACTCTGGCATCTGAGCTCAAAAGCTGTGAGAAGGCTAAGAAGCAGCTCAAGAGGAACTGAGCGCACACTGAGCGCAGGCTGAAAGAGCAAGTGGAAGCGAACGGCAAGCTGGCTCAGGAGACAAACAAGGAAATCCAGGAGCTTCAGGACCACATCATTGAGCTTCGAGGGAGACAATTGCGCAAGAATGCGTCCGAGATCCTGGTACAGAAACGTCAACAAGAGGTCAGAACTAAAGACCAGCAGCTGCTCTTGCTGAAGACGAAGGCAAACCAGATGTCCGCAGACCTGACCGAAGAAAAAAAACAAGCGCTCGTGTGCGCAGATTGACGTCGCAGCAGATCGGTCCCGACAGCAGAGAGCTGAAGAGGAAAGGATTCGTCCAAACCTCGAGAGCAAGGAAAGGCTCACAGAAATCCAGGAGCTCAAATCCTCCCTGGTGGCGCGAAAAGCCGCCGTGACCCAACTGCAGGAGAGACTCGAGAACAAGACCGAGCACGCGTCAGCTCTGGTGACCCAGGTGCAGACTCTGGCAAGAGACCATGAGAGCTAAAGATGAGCTTCTGGCTTTGAAAGACCAAAGAATCAATCAGCTGATGTCTGACGGCCACATGGATTTAGGCTCTAAGGCTGCGCTCGCTGAGACACGCCAAAGACAAAGTATGACAGAGATCGTAACCGGAACTGCCCCGAAATACAAACGCAGCTCGTAATACTGAAAGGGATGAGATAACCCAACCGGTCGAGGCAGACGACCGCCCACCCAGAGCCGGGTCCTGCTCGAGGTTTCTGCCTGTTAAAAGGGAGTTTTTCCTCGCCACTGTCGCCAAGCGCTTGCTCCTGGTGGGAGCTGTTGGGTCTCTGTAGTTCACCTGTTAGACCACACATCTAGTCCTTACTGCAGCGGCCCTTTGCTACGCGTCATCCCTTCTCTCGCCCCTGTCTTTCCTGTCTTCTCTCTACTATCAATAAAGGCGAATAAAATTGAATAACTAAGGCTTGACCCTAACACAGGCTGACCACTCACAGAGCCTGGACACAAAGCTTCCTAAACAAGTGCAACTTCAACTTCCCACCAGTCAGCAGAACGGATCTTGGATGAGCGGCGGAACATATTTTAAGACAATACAGTTGCCTTTGAAAGTCATGTTATTTTGGAAATAAAATACACATAGTGGAACACTCGTGTACTGCATTTTGTCGTGAACCTCAACTGTGTTTTTCCTGTATTTCGGCATTAGTGTGAGACGAAAAAACAACAACTGAATTTCGATGGATTACACTGGATTGTTGGATACAATATATGATCCAAGTGTAAGATGACGACTAGCCTGTTATATAGTATAATGTGAGCTACAGCATATCAAATTAAATATCAGTATGGTACAATATTGTATGCATTTTGAACATGTGGTGGAAAGTTAACATTTACTCAAGTACTGTGCTTAAGTACAGTTTTGAGGTACTTGTACTTGAGTATTTAAATTTTTGGCCGCTTTATACTTTTAATATTGTACTTTTTACTCCACTACATTTATCTAATAACTTTGCAGATTCAGATTAATAACAGGAAATATAATCAACAAATACATCATGATGTATTATTACAGGTTAAGCTCCCCAGCAGTATCTGAAGTCGTTCAAATTAGCTCATATCGAACCAGCCTTCAAAGTGCACAATGAAATGGCCTTTCTGCATTATGAATACTTTTACTTTTGGTACTTTAAGTATATTTTCATGCTAATACCTTTGCACTCCTGCTGAAGTACAATTTTGAATGCATGACTTTTACACGTAACAGAGTATTTCTACATTGTGTCTAGCACATTGCACACTTAAACATGTTATTGCATAGTTACAATGCTTACAATTGTAACATATATACATTGCTGCATATATTCATATTGTATTTTCTTGAATTTGCATCCTTTATATTTCTTTTTCACATTTTGCTCATGCGTTTGTAAATACAACCGTATTCATATGTCACATTCACGTGCTCAATAGCACTGTTGCTCTTCTGGCTCTACTATCCCTTAAAAGTATTCCTACAGGCACTTGTTTTGATATTTGAACAGAATAATATAAAAAAAAATAAGCACAACATTGATGACATTATAATAATGGAGCCCTTCTGTCCCACCTTTATCAGAGAAATAAAGCTGCAGTTTTACTTTTTAACCACTGGGTGGTAGAAGTGAGACATCACCGCAGAACCGCCCGCCTGATCTGTCTGCAGGATGGTTGACCTTCCTTTTACGGCTCAATATAAACCTTTACATACTATGAATGTGGATTGTTTTGAAGAAAATGAGTCGAAATGTAAACTATGATTATAACTGTGACTAAGTTTGCCTTCTAATTGTTATTGTTAATATCGTGTGTAAGTTGTATTTATTCCCGATTTGGCTCTGCTGGGCATGTGATCCAGATAAATGAACTCCATCAGAGGCTTCACGTTGATATTGTCCACTGCTTTTGTTTCTCCTACTACTTGAAGAACTCATGTTCGAGGGAACAGAAAGCAGAATAGGGACTTTTTTTGACTAGCGGTCAAGGAGGTTAGAGGGAGGAGAAGGCGACATGTAGCTGTATACCACACAAAAGACAGGGCCGCTTACTACGACTAATGGCATGCGGTCCAACGAGGCCTCGGAGACAAACAGGAAGTAGAGTGAGGACCGAGAACAGCAACTGAAACTGAAACAGCAGTTAGTGCTCTGGTCTAGCTGAGTGAGCTGTGAAACGAGGAGACATCTGCTCTGACAAAAAGCTAAACCACACACACGAAAACAAGCATTTTCCACTCAGCACACACACACACACACAACCCTCTGTATTCTTGTGCAGTCATTACATGTGCACAGAACCTTTATTTCTTATCATACCTGAGCTCTAACTCCATTTATATTAATTATATTGTAGAGGCGCTCATAAACCATCGACCCTGGACTCTGAACTTTTACGAGTGCACGAGATAGAACTGTCAGCAGTTCCATCTGCATGTCAGGTAAGCACGTGAAACGCCTGGGAATAAATACAAAAAAAACAGTCTTTATTCAGATTTACACGTCAACTCACATGTAGCTTTCATGACGTACACAGGATTAACAGCTGTGAACTGAAGCTCTTTGCTTGCATTGCGGAGCTTTGAACTGAATGTTGATATTGTCCGCGCTTCGGTTTTAGCTCAACAGCGATTCAGTGGCTCTGAATCACACAAAGCAAAAGCAGGTAGGAAAGGTCAACAACGACATGATGGATCACTCTCTGATAACTGATCAGACTATTAAACCCCCCCCCCCCCTCCCCCGACGTCCAACTTTCACTGCTGACTACTGGCTGCAATGGCATCCCTTTTATACACGGAATAAAGCAGGAACGCTCTCTTATAAGTGCACTTTAGTTATTCCCTGCTAGGCCTCTTTACAACAACATGGTCAGGGTTTTGAGGCGACGTGCGTTATAGAGGGGGCTGAATGTTTCATTATTCAACTGGAACTCATTTAGAGCTTGCTGATTTCAGGTCAAAACATAATCTTACATTTAATCCAAATCCATTTGCTCTGGCGTAATGGCCCAATATGGATCGCGCTGTTTATATGCTAAGTGACACTTTGACGTAAATTAGGCACATTTAAGCATCTGATTTGGTCATTAAAACTACAGGGACCACTGTGACGTTGCTGAAGATAAAAAGGCTTGCAAGGAGCAAATGCATGGTTAAAAAAAAAAAAAAAAAAAGAAAAGGCAGGTGTTTGTCATGGCTGTTGACAAATATGATTAACATCCACTGCTTTAAATATTGCAGCGCGTTGAGCAGCCCTGCCATGGAGAACTATCATGAAGTGTAACCACACAGAAATAGAAGCAACCTTTCAGTTTCTAACAATAAAAAAAAAAAAAAAAAGGCACATGGAAGAAAACATTTGGTGAAGCAAAGTCTATTCCGCGTCTGCAGTGAAGCCCCTTTAGATTCAGCGAGAATCTTAAAATAATTCACCATGAGTAATGTGCATCCAGTGTAAATCTCTCTAGTGGTTTGGTTCGAACTCATGGCAGATAACTATTATTTTTATTCCTGCAGGAACTTTTAGGAGCCGTTCCCACTGGAGCTCTGCTGAAGGCAGGCCGGGAATGAGGACTGTGCTTTAGCCTGCTAGCTGCTAACAGAAGTAGCATCCATTTCATATTCTAGTACTTTCTTTTTTTTCCAATTCTATATCTTTTCATATAAATAATCTTGAAACCACTGAGCTTGCTCCAATAATGCCTTGTAAAACAGACATTAAAACAAGAAACATCTTCCATTTGATGCCAGAGTTCATCATTCTGTGCATATATTTCATCTTTAGGACGTCAGGATTAAGGCTAGTGGCTTCTGCACTTGGACTGCGACATCTTGCGCACCAAAGTCAACTGGGACATGGGACGTTTTGAGCTCAGAGGCTAGACTGTAAAAACAAGTGTGACTTCAAAACAACGGAGCTGATGACACAGTCCTCTGGGATGTCTTTCAAGCCCAGACTTCCCTATTCCTTGTCATCACAGCGAGACACTCACTTTGAACACTTCTCTCAACGGTGTTACTCAAAGTTAAGATGTTCGGGCGGAGATTCAGTCACTCGCCTTCCTCTTAACCAATGAGCCGAAATAGAAATATTCTAACAAATGAGGATTCTGTCTGTTTCTTTGTTGACTCAATTGACTGGGTCAAGACCCTCATAGTGCATAAAAAATATGGCCACTTCTTTGTCCCGCCGTGCTCCCCACTAAAACACTGCCTGCTCTCAATCCACGTGGGGCTGGATGAGAAGCGACCTGCATGTGTCGCTAGCAGACGAGAGCCGCTCTCTATCGAAAGGCACACATCTTCACCACGGCTTTTTCGCTCTCTCACTCACTCACTCACTCACACACACACTCAGACACACACACACTAGTGCTGTCCGTAAGGTGCTGAAGCGGCTTGCAGGCGTACATACATATGAGCTATGTACATTATTAACACCAGGAGGCTCAAGAGAGGAGAAGACACCAATACATTGTTCACAATCTGCCAGTCTTGTCTCTCAGCGAGTCTGTCGTTCTGTCTGTCTGCGTGTTGGCGGGTGCATTGTCCTGAGGTCTTCAGACAGACAGATATACACATACACACACATATACACGTACACACACACACACACGCCTGCTTTCCACCGCAGAGCAAATCAGGGCTTGAAGATGATTGTCATTTGTTATCTTGATCAAACAACATGCCTTTGATTCTTTTTGCAACCCGCTGATAGTAAATAACGTCCTGTGACAGTTTGCGTTCACTGCTTTGTTGTGCACACAGAGTGCTTCTGGGAACGCACCAACTTTGTTCCATCCATGTGTCCCAGTAAAGCATTTAAGTGCAATGTTTCATGCTAACACTTGAGCTTACACTGTTTTGAGACGGCGGGTAATTGGTTCAAATACTTAATGGCTAATGACACGTGGCTAAATGTGGGGAGTTTTGAAACAACTTCCTGTGATCAACGTTAAAAAGTGAAGGTTTTAGGTGATTGCATACAGCTTAAAAATCACAACAAAACATGAGGACGTACAGCTAGGCAATACTGATTCATCATACATTATACATATTCTATACATCTGTAGGCTGTGCAATAAAATAGAGTTGAAATTTTCACAACTAAAAGCTAATTCTTTTTTTCATTTGGCAGTGTATGCTAAAGTGTTAGCACAAAGCAGCAGAGACAATGACACACGGATGATTGTGGTGCCCAAAAGGCCTGACGTAGTCCAAAAAAAAGATGTGGACATGTATAATATTTATTCCATGCGTCTGCACACGTGTCTGTCGGTGTGTTCGGTCCACGTGGTCTTAAATTTCAAGCTGCACGCGGAGGGTCCGGAACACCTCGCAGACATGTGAAGATGATGAAACTGACATCACACAGACCCTCGCGTACGTACAGATGCAGACATGATAAATTGGGCTTAAGTGCTCGCCAATTAGGCAAGTCAAGCCCACTGAGAATTCAGATAACACCAGAAAGCTATTTCTCCAATTAAAAAGGGAAACGGAGAGTTCATGGCCCAGACAGAAGCAGTACAGTAAAATCAAAGGTTTTGAAGCTCGTCCTCTTTAGGCTCCACGCTGCCCTGATGGAGAAACCAGGCGATCTCTGTCATTCCTATGCCCTGGAAGCAACCGACGACACTCCCCTCATCTGGGGTCAGAGGTCAGGAGGGAGTGACATCGGAGGTTTTCATAATGACGCTTGCGCGCATCTCGTGGGTGTGGCTGGCCGCCGCAGACGCGAGAGAGTTCTGGCTGTAGGTGGGCGTCCAGCCGTCGGTGTGGTAGCTGATGAGGGGGTCCGGGTCTCGCGTGCTGGTCACCCTGAAGTTGGGCTTGCCCGCGCTGACGAAGGTGGCCATGCCGGGAAGAGAACACGTGGGGAGCCTGAGGACTGGTGTGTGGTAGTCCCGCCTCCAGCCCATACCGACACCCTGTCAGTTAAAACAATGAAGAAAGGAATGTCACTGTATCCAACACTGGCCAAAAACTTTTATTTTCTTACTGACTACTATTATTCACAACAGAAAATAACATTCAGACATTCTACATTACAGCACAGTAAAGAAGACTGTAATCTTACTACTGATAAGAGGTAGAGTGTGTGTGTGTGTGTGTGTGTGTGTGTGTGTGTGTGTGTGTGTGTGTGTGTGTGTGTGTGAGCATAGTGTTCACTGCGGGTACAATGTACCACAAAAGGATAACCTCAGATCAGAACTGTTAATGTTTGACAGCCACAGTTCCTGACAAGGCCCTCCCTTTTTGCAGTCTCTCACACATTACAGGAAAGAACACACACACACACACACTTTCAGACAGATAAACACAAACACACACACACCCTGTTTCAGTAGTTAAGTTGAAACAGGTAAAAACCTGTTTATCTGAAGATCAGAGCAGTTAATCATTGATTCATCACTCTCTCCTTGTGCGTTTGTATTATGGGAGACTCACCTCTTTAGTGTCCTCTGTGTCGCTGTCTGTGTCGCTGCCTGGGGAAATAAAGAATACACGAAAACGGTTCATAAATTAGTATTCAGAAAATTTTGCAATAAGTCATCCAGAGATCACAAACAACAGGGAGAGGTAAAAACAGACAGAGAGAAATACATGGAGAGCGGGACAAAGAGGAAGAGGTCAATAAAACCTTGATTTTAACCAGAAAACCATAGTGACAAGGCTCACATCCAACAGGCCCTTTGAACTGTTCAAACAGCGCACACAGTAGCACAATAAAATGTACACGTCAAGTAAATATAAGAAAAGAAGGGATATGTGAATGATTCTAATTTGAACCCTGACTCTTCCAGTCATGGTGGCAATAGTGAAAGACTAAAACCAGAAAGACAGATGGAACGATTACAACTGTAAACTGGTAGAGCCGCCTCTGCCTGAATGACAGAGGAAGAGAGGAGATGGATCAACAGATCTCAGGGTGGTAATGAAAGTCAACTTTGTTTTACTCTCCAGCATGAATCTGTTTTGTAATAGGGGATGATGTAATAACAGACATTAACAGTTCATGCGGTCATCATCAGAAACACACTTCTGTGGCTTTTTTTTGATCAAAATCAAAAACACAGTATTTGATTTGAGCTTGACAGCCAGATTAAGCTGTGTGTTTTAACATACCAGTAGTATAAACCACACCCCAGTAAGCTGTGTGTGTGTGTGTGTGTGTGTGTGTGTGTGTGTGGTAACCACCATGTTCTAAGGCAGCCTGCCGATTGAAACTGTGGCTCTGAAAAACTTCGACAGCTTCTACAAGCCTGGTCCCATGTAACTAATCTCACAACAAAATGTGTGTGAAGCGTGATGTGTTAGCATGGGCGCGCGTGTGTTGTCTCACCACAGCAGGAGGACACAGGAGAGATCTGGAGCGGGTACGAGTGGGAGGAGCTAACAGTCTGCTCTTCGTTCTCTGTGGTCACTTCAATTGTCTGACAGACGAATGGCAGCTGCTCGCTGGTGATCACATGGTCGTCTACTGAGCTGTGAATGGCTGTGGACGGACGGGACAGGAAATGCGTCTGAAAATATCACAAGATCAGCTATTCCTACACCTCAAAAAGTGTAGTTATTCAATATTCAGGATGTCTTAGGATATAGTTATTGTGCTGCCAGAAACATCAAAATGTAACTAGCAATCTGTCTGTCCAAAAGAGACACCGGTGTAGTACCTGAGGCACTGTCCGTCACTGTAAGCTCTACTGTCTCCTGCTTGATCACTTCCTGTTTGGTATAGTCAATAGGTCCAACATGACCATCAGGAAGAGTCCTGTCCGGAGATGGAGACGCTACCTGAATGTGAGAAGGGCACAGAGAGGAAGTAGAGACAGATCGTTATGGAGGGTCGACGTTGTCAATCGTGCATGCAGCATTTGTGGACGGTGACTTACTGAAAACACACAAGTTTATTTATGCCAGTTACATGCACACCACTACTCATATACCCATCAAAACTCTAGTTGGGATGTAGTGACCCAGTGCAGAGACTTGTAAGTGAGGTTTGTCAACAGCTTATTCCATACCAAGACCATACCAGGATACAAGCTGATGTCTGGAGCATTTCAGGCATGTAAACACACTAATTAAACTGACCAAAACATATTACTACAACTAACCAGACAAATATCAAACAAGCACTCTTGATGAAACAAAAAAGTGGATGTCGTCTTGTTTATTTATTTCAGCATTCCTGTTGAGCGGGCTGAACACTGAGAGGGTAGTTTAGCATTTCTGACTCATATTGCTGATTTCATTCTTTATTATTTCTTACATTAAGTCCTATTGTTAAGTTAGGTTGTAAGTGAAGTAAATTGAATGTTTCCAGTCAGTTTAAGAGTAATCCTTCTTTAGTTTCAGACTCAGATTCGGTGTATGTTTTCTGTTCCTTCCTGTTGACTGGTGTTGAAATAGAAGAAGCCAATTCCATAATTGTTCGTTAACAAGGTGGGGAGGTAGTAGTACTAGTTTTATTTGTACATAGCTTGGTGAGACACAACCAAAATGGGGGAGGAAGGCTTGGTTACTGCACCTCCTCCCTGGCAAATGTCTGCGTCATGTGGGAGGCGGACCCAGGGCTGATTGTTCATGTTAAGACGCTCAGCTCAGGACTGAGGAAGATTCCCAGAAATCTTTTGATCTGAAAACACACTCTTCTTTTGTGGTGTTATTATTTCCAACATGCTGTTGTGTTCCTGCAACGTTGCCACTTATGGTGAGCAGAATACATTTAAAAAGGGTTAAGTCATGTGTGAGCAACCTCTTGAAGAGAGTCACGTGCCCATAAAAACCACAACCCGACCCTGCAAACGTTGTGGGTTTCATGTGTAAAATGGCTTTTGCATGTTCATCTACCTCTTTGTTTCCCTTGGGCCTCCCCTCCTTGTCTGTCTTCTTCTTTCCTAAATGGACAGAAACACACGCCTTTCAGGAAGTGATTTATATCTGACTTAATAGATTAAATATGGAATTATAAATATGTCCTTTCAAGAGACAATCAAGTCTAGAGAAGTGATAAGAGTTCTTAAACACCAAGCTGAGGAGGAGGAGCAGCAGCACGCACCTTTCTTCATGCTTCTCTCTGACGAGGAGAGCATCTTATACACTCTGAAGGCATTAGTTCCCTTTTTGATGCTTTTATCCTTCACCTCCTCGATGTCTGGCAGGCTGTTCATGGCACAGCGGAAGTTAGCCTTCCACGTCTTGGGATCTGGACGGTCTATGCCCGGCTGGTACTTACCTACACATGCACATGCACAGAAACATCACAATCAAAGTGTGTTTTTGGCCTACGTCACAGAAGTCATTTTCCAGGTTAATAATTATTCAATTAGGATTTTTATCATACATTATTCAGCTTGCCCACTGTTCTGCTAAAGATTAGACAAAATAACACAGACTTGTTATGTGGATTTGTTGGGTCTGACACGTCATACAAACATTGTGACAGACAACAAACTATGACAGGGGACCAAACGTTTTACCTTCTGCACAGCAGTCTTACATTGGAAACGTTCTATACAAATAAAGTTCTTATTATTTAGTTTGACAACAGCTTGTGAGCTCAAACCTTTTTTCTTCAAACAATTAAAACAATATATTGTTTCTTTAAAAGCAGGCAAGAATCCAGCTGATTTTTATTAAACTTCCTCTTTACTGACGCAGGAAGGTCTTGTGGGACTTTCTACTCTTACAGAAACACATTAAAGGATGTTTCCTGTGGCCTAATACAATGGGAGACCTGATCATTTTGATTTCTTAGCTAAATATATTATGGAAATCGAAATGTTCTTTCATTTAAGACATACAAGTGGTGTGGTGTCTGCTAGGCATGAAAATGAAAACCACTGAAAAGGAGAACCACTGAGCATATAGTTGCATCTGTGTATTTACCAGTGTGTATGGCCCATCTCATGAAGAGCGGAGCATCTTTCTCCAGGTCCCAGCCGTGACGCGCAGCATGCATCCACGGGATCTGGAAGATTCTCTTTTCCTACGGACATTTACATTTTGTCAGCTTTTGAACTTTAATATTAGTGTGTGTGTATATATATTTGTGTGTGTGTACACTTACTTTGTTAACCCATTTGAGCCCTGGTATCTGGCAGGAGTTGATCTGTTCCTCCAGCCACGGCCGCATCCTCATTCTCTCTACTGGCATCGTGTCCTGTGAGCACACACAAATTCAGACGCAAACACGCAGTCATGTACATACATTGTAAACACCAACATCACTGTCTAATTTATGATGTGGAGAACGTACAGGTGTCGTAAAATACTGTAAACAAATAAAACTCTCAAAACATGTCTGTAACTGCGGCCATGTAGTCCGCTCCTGTCCGCAATCCCTTACTGACCCTCTTTGTCGGATTCCATTTTAAATAAAATATTTGATAGAGGAGAGGGAGGACAACAGAAAGAACTAAAAAGGAAGATAATGAATGCAGCATGTTTATCAGAAAACGGTGAAAGCGATCTTCGCCCAGCCCACTACATTTGATTTAAGAGCAGGGTTATGATCCCCGCAGTCTGATGTGATCAAAGTCCGGTGGGCCAGATCGGCCAGTGAGCATGGCACTCCCCATGCACGGTACAGTGAGCCAACACACTGGCTCCTGACGTGAGAATGAGATCCCCAACAGGTCAAACAGGGTGACATGGCACAGCATCAAATACAAAATATTATCCCTTATGAGCCACAGGCTTGAAACTTCCAGCTGCATCCGGCTTACTGCTCAGTGAAACGCTGCATACAGCACACACAGGTTGACTGACTGTACAACGCCATTTGCTCTATATTACTGGGGCCAATAGAAGCTTAAAAAAGGTATGGTAGTAGTTAAAGTATGTTAAATCGGACATTTGCAAGGCTGTGTTCGTGAAAAAATGAGTCATCAATTTCAGGGTTAAAATGCGGTAAGAAAGGTAGGAAATCATGTGGGTAGGCAATAATCTAAAATAGTTTCAGACAAACACTGCTAGTTTCAATACTATGTGGCAATGTGTTTTTTTTATGATTGCACAATGAGGGCCATTTACTGTCCTTGGTTTAAAAAAAAGAAGGTACATTTAATCAGTAGCCAGGCTGTATATGTATGTATTTATGAATAATAACCCTTTAATCACAATTTATTTTTAAAATTAAATTTTAAATTATGGTACTTTTGAATGTTTCAATTCATATTATATAAACATTTCAAAAAGTTTGCTTCACATATTTGTGCTTCACTGCTGACCTGCTTTACTGACAGCCACCCAAATATATAGATTTAATTTCTGAAATGTTCAAGTTGCAAATGAGGTGGATACTGTGTTACTTGTGCAGTTCAAGTAACACAGTTCTCACAGTACTGTGATTTACTGACACATGCACGGAGGCCTGAATACAACATGAATATTGTTCACAGGTCAGTCCATTTCTCCTCCTCACGTTACAAAATAGTTATAACTGCACCACTACAACTGCATTAGTCCCTCTGACACAACACGTTGTCAACTATGAGCAAATGCCAAGTCCTAGCCATATTACCTCCGACATTTGGTAAATCTTTGTAATAGGGTTTATTTGGGATCAATGTCTGTGTTTAACGTTAGCACTGTCAAGTCAAAAGTTAACCGCGGTCTGTTTGCCTACTGTCTGCCAGCGTGCTGACCCAAAAAACAACCGAGCCAAAAGTGAAAATAAACACCGTACCGAGTCAACAAACGCAGAGAAAAACTACAGTACTACTTTCACTTACACAGCGAGCAAGGGATCCGTCATGTCGTCCTGTAGGAAGTCTGTGCGGTGTGTGCGTGAGCGCAAGTCAACAGCGTTAATATGCGGAAATAAAATGTTACCTGTTCAGTTTGGACGGCCTGTAGCTTCACGGTCCCGCTGCCGGAACAACAAGCGCAGCTGGAGTTGGACAAGTTAATTTGTTTGCGGTTTTAAGTGGGTAAAATGAGGGAAAGTGGGGGCCGTCGTTTATTTCTGTTTCTGGGTCCAGACCGAAAGCAAAACAACGGCTGGCTCGGGAAGTGGGGGCTCGCGCTGGAAATCCCCCTCCTGCTCGAGTGCTCTCGCTTTGGGTCGATCTCGAGCGGCGTCGCGGAAGTCTCTTGGCCGCGTGCGCGCTCCCCAGGAAAAACCCGTCGCGAAGAGGGCTCACTCTGCTATTATTTCGTGGTACCACGAAAGTCAATGCATTGCTAATATAGAAAAGCAGACATTAAGGCTGTCAATCGCTATATTTCCCCACTCACAATATCTCTTATTGCGCTGTCTCCCTCGTGTCCATGTGTGTCTCATACAAAGTGCCTTTGGGATTGTTTTTTTACATACATAAATACTACTAAATGCCTATTATTTTTTTACATACACAAATTCCTGCTAAATGCCTATTATTAAAAATATTGAAGGTCGAACGAAACAACTTGATTGATAATGTAGCCAGAGTTTAGCTGCAGAGGAGAGCGCATGGTGAAAAATGAACGCCCACTTTTGAATCACTTTCTTCAAAAAAAAACATAGACGATCTTTGAGCTGGATTTCATTTTCACTTCCTCCATCGCCTACTCCCTAACCCCCCCCCCCCCCCCCCCCCCCCCCTTTCTGCGCGGTTGATGTTAGAAACGAAACCAGAAACTTTGAGCTACAAATGTGTTTTTAAACACCCCACCTGCAGTCATTTGGAAAGTGCAGATTTTGACTTCATTTGCCTGCTTCTGAGTTGTGTTTTCAAAGACTGGCCACAGTGCATTTTATATTGAACACAAGAGTCTCGATTTGGAAGGGGTTTTTTATTTTTTGTAACACCGTTGCAGTTACTGATGAAAATGTGCATATGATTTAAAATGCATTGTATCTTAATAGTTATTATAAGATATATATATATATATATATTGCCAATAATGTGAATGTATTCATTTGTAGAAGGCCTATCCTTGTGTTCCTAAAACCAAAGACGAACTTTTTTTAAGTCTTTGAACACAGGAATTAATATCCTGACTAATATATGAATTACTTTATTGCACTGTGTCCACATTAAAAAAAAAAAACCCAACAACACATCAATGCATGCTTACAACTTTAAGATGCAGGTCACATGCATTTTCAGATGAAGTTATGACCATTCGTAACAGCCCCCCCTCAATGCACGTACACACACATTGCCCTTTGTGTTTACACCAGAGAGAAAATAGCTTTTGAAAAATACAGGAACAGAAAATGGGATGTTTGACGAACACTGTTATTTAATGCCTACAAACCAAACTAAAGACATGTAAAGTGGTTCAGGAGGTAGTTTTGAAAAAGTCATACAGGGTCAGGCCACAGCCCTCTGGACAGGCAGACATCTGCTTAGAGTCTGGGTTATCTCTTTCTGACACACACACACACACACATGCTGCAGCTGAGACTGGGGAGGGGTCTGATAAACTGATACAGACAAACTAATACAGTTTACACTTAAACAGCAAGACTGATGGGCCAAAACTAAAGGCAGACATATGGACAGGGAAAAAAGACATCATACACATGGTGTGCAGTATACATATAGGAGGGTTTAACCATCAGCCTTTGTTCAGACTGAGATACGCAGGAACAAGAGCGGCAGCTGGAATCTAAAACGTCACCTGGCTGTGTGCACAGACTGAAGCCAAGGAGAAAACCTTATTCTTCTGTGTTTTAACAGTTCCAAATGGTCCGATCTGTGCATCAAGGGTTAAACTGAGCCAGAGTTTCAGTTCCTGGAGGAGTGAACCTTTGAAGGACTGCTGATTCACTAAAGGCCACTAACTAGACCATAAATGCCTCTCTGGCTTCCTCTAGTGGTTGCATGTCCACACGCCGCCGCCAAACTATCATAGACTGTTGATCATTCATATAAACAAGTACACCACAGGCTCATTGCCTTCATCAGCCGTGATAACAGAAAGTCTACAGTCGGTGGTGAGTTGACATTTTACAACAAGACGCACAAAAGCTGAAAATGATTACTTGTAATCATTTTTTGAGACCCAGATGGTCAAGTCCTGACCTTGGAATGAAACCATCCATTTTTCTTTTCTAAATACACATTTGGATTTAAATATGTCAACAAAAAAAAAATAATTATATATATATATATATATATATATATATATATATATACAGGCTGTATCAAATGCAGGAAATGTCAAAACTTCATCACAGTGTGTTTGAGAGGCATCCCACAAGAGACTCCTTAACTCTGGGCCTCCATTTGTCAATATTCTTGTCCAGGACAGGAAACAGAGTGCATCATTCAACACTCTTGCTGGGGCTTTAGCTCAACGCCACTTTGACTGTGCTGCCACCTTCTGGTAGAGAAGTTCTCCACAAATCGGTAATAAATAAGCTTCAGATTGCTCAAAATAAGTTTATAAGGGGTGTATTTAAATGAGGTCTCTGTACACACTTGGCATGTCTTCAAAGATTTCAAAGAAGAATGCAGTTTCTGGTTACATAACGGATGGTCCTAATGATGCAGCAACAGGTAGTTCAGCTAATGTTTTTCAATTTTTCGATTAAGGACAAAAATGCATTTTTTTTTTTACACACTGCTTCCAGGGTCCCTGAAGCAACAGCTGACTGGCAGGGGTAAGAAATGGTGGTGAAATAGTAAATCACAAGTTTAGCTCTGGTTGTTTTTGTCTTGCCTAACTCGTATGGAGTTGTATTTGTGTCAAAATCAAAAACATTCTGAACGCAGAAAAGTGTTGTTATTATTATTATATGAACCATGCAAACAAAAGTCAATTTTTGACTCAATACATGCATTTGTGTGTGTTTGTTATTATCCACATTCAGTGCACAATAATGACCTCCATGATGATTTGAATCTAGCTGCCATTCTTCTTCGTGCTCCCTTGCTCCCCTAGTGATGGGACTAGGGATGGGATTGGAGACAGACCAGCTTTAAAATCTGTAATTTTGCCTTTTCCCTTCTGTATCGAGGGCCACAATGTAAATAAACTTTCTTTACTTTTGTCAATAACGTAATGGTGTGTGAGGACTGGGTGACTACGGTCTTGCGTTAACCTTTATCATTCATTCATTCTTCAGAATACAGAGGCAATGATAGTAGGAATGTAGTCCACCTACAGTGAGTCTGTGATCTACTGAAAAAGGAAAGAAATATTCTAGATATTCTGCAACAGTACTCATATTATATATATATATATATATATATGACAGTATTCATTATTAGCATTGTTATTGCATTGCTCAGCTCACTTTGGGTAGCTTTACAGTCATCATACGGCTACTTAAACATTACTACATTTCTGAAGAGGCCGATTAATTCCAAAAGCCAACATTGTTTATGGTGAAATACGTTTGGTGATTTTATTTTCATGTTTCATGCCCTGATTAGAGACTCGGTCACACAGTCACTGTGATCTATTTGTGCTTGTTGCATTCAAAAACTGGCAAAAAAAAGTTGTATCCTTTAAAAATAGTCAAGTCAAGTCAATTTCATTTGTATTGCCCAATATCACACATTTCCCTCAAGAGGTTTTACAGTCTGTACAGCGCACGACACTCTGTCATTAGACCCTCGGTTCAGATACAGAAAAAAAAAAAACCTCAGCAAGAGCAGCAGAGGAGGATCCCTCTCCCAGCAGACAGACATGCAGCAGATGCCGTGTGTCCAGAATACAGCAACATAGTGAGATTCCAGGAAATGATTACTTGTAATCATTTTTGTGATCATTTTGATCATTTTTGAGACCCAGATTGTCAAGTCCTGACCTTGGAGTGAAACCATCCATTTAAATATGTCATAAAATATATATACAGGCTGTATCAAATGCAGGAAATGTCCAAACTTTATCACAGTGTGTTTGAGAGGCATCCCACAAGAGACTCCTGGGGGTGTATTTAAATGACCTCTCTGTACACACTTGGCATGTCAATCAGTTCTGACAGTCAAGATGACATTATTACAGGCAGATTGTAAACATATATGAAGAATCCAGGAGGAAGTCGAGCAACGTCTAGGTGCTGCCAAACAGACCTGAGCCACACCACCAACATACAACATTAGGTTTCTGCAGTAAAAGTAGAAAAGCACATTTGGATTCTCCACGTAGTCACATTAAAACTATATACTTATCCTGGTTCAAGGACAGCACCGAACTGGAGAAAATGGATTGACAAAAAATGTAATTTCCCCCAGAGGGATTAATAGAAATCAGGTGAATAGATATTGGTAATTCGACTCAGTTTCCCCCACGGGTACGCAGTTTCCCGTAGGTAAAAATAAAACATCTTAATCTAGGCAGGAAAGTAGAAGTCTTTGGTCAACATTGAGACGATGCAGGGGATCTGCTTCTTGCCACTAAATCCAGGTAGGTCGGAGGAGGACTCAAAGTGTACTGCCACCTTGTGGTTGACTCGGGTCATGATCTGCATCAGCTCCAGCTGTCCCCTGTAACGCTGCAACATCTCACACAAGGCCTGCATGAACCAGGAACCGTTGTAAGTGTTTCTCCATGAGTAGTAGCCTGCAGGACAGTATGCTGCGTTAATGAATAGGTGCACACAGTGCTTTGCCATGAACACACTGGATACAGGGTTTATATACACAGACAGTCATTTAGTGAATATAATGCAGTTTTATGAAATACTATGTTACCTGGAGCAGTGGAATAGGCATACAGGAAATCTGCCTCCACAGGGATCCTCTCTGACGTTTGCTGGTCTACACTGTCAGTCTCGAGGAAGGCTCCCTCATCCAGGTCTGAACCACGGCACGCCTAGAAAGGACAGGAAATCCAGGTATACTCTGACAAGTTCAATTGTGCCTTCAGCGATTCAGATTTCATTGGAGCCACATCTCTGTGACGTGTGAGGAGTCATAATGAGCACAGAGTTTTGACTTTGGGACCATAATTTACTAAATCATGCTGTATTGCTGAGACCATAAACTCAAGAGGAAAATGTTTGCT